>NW_010319590.1:22735-99054 GCF_000700745.2 Antrostomus carolinensis | reverse complement strand
CCCTCCGCGCCCGGCAGCCGGGCCCTGCCCGCGGGACGGCACCGCTCGGGGAATAAAACTCTGTGGATACAAGGAAGTGGCTCTGGGACTCTGGGTTTAGCAGGAAAAATTAAATAAACCGATGTAAGTTTATCTTTTTTTTGTTTGTTTGTTTGCTTCTTAATAAAATATTTTTTTTTTTTTTTAAAAAAAAGGAAAAAAGAAAACAAAAAGACTTCTAATTCCCAGCGTGTCGTGGAGGAGGAATTGGTAACACCGGGATTTTTCCTTCCCCAAAGTGTCCCCTGAGGCGGGAGGAGCGGTGGCACCGCGGCTGTCCCGTCCCGTCCGGGCACGGTGGCCGAGAGGCTCCCGGGGGCTGGAGGAGTGAGAAGTTGGTTCAGCAAAGCTTGTGACGGGGTATGAAAGCGGAGGATATCGATAGAGAGATGTTTTACTATTGAAAGGTAACTCTGGTGGGGAATTGGTCTGGTTGTCATCTCGTTTCCACAGACAGAAGTGCCGGAAAGAAATAACAACACAGAAAAAAGACTCTGCGAATTGTTCGGTTAATGTCATGTGGTGTCAGATGTGTTGGAGTGGGAAATTAGTGGCGGATTTTGAAGGGAAGAAAAGGACTAGAATGGGTATTTCTGCAAGTGGCAGGGAAAGTGTATCATTGTCCTGTGTTGTGAGAATATTACTGGTATTACTTGTTGTAAGAACTGGTGTATTTTAAGTGTATATCTTAACAGCACCGCTCACCTCAAAAGTGTTTGTGGAATACTTCTGCTTAAAAAATTTGGAGTTTTTTTACCAGCACAAATTAAAAACTTGGTTTATGCAAATAAAAGAAAAACAGGGAGAGCTGTGCTGCACCTCGGCAAGGTGATCGTGATTTTATTGAGGCAGCCCCCAGGGGAACAGTGACATACTGGGAGCACTGTAAGAGAGAATGAAACCTAAATTAAAGCAAAACTTATGCAACCAAAGTGTGGCTGCAATGGGAATAAATCAGACCTTTTAATTTTATTTTTCCTGGAGCTTTGAGTGAGGAGGTGGAGATGAGCTGCTAGAAAACGGAGAAACACACGAGCCACACACACCTATGGCAACAGGTCTTGTTTTGCCTAGGAAGGATAAGCTGAGCTTTGTTAGTGCTTGAGCCGAGCCTTTCCAGTTGCAACTGGGGCAGTCGCTGATCCCGCAGATGGGTGTCGGATCCAGAGCTGGTGGCCCCGATTTCTCCCAGCGCCGGGTTGGCGAGCAGCTCTTCCCAAAATACAGGGCGGATGGTGGAATAAACGCGGCGATTCAAAGAGGATTTGTCAATACTAAAAATAAACAGGCCCGCAGATGTGCCCTAGAGGAAAATGTCCGGGCGCAGCATTTTCAGGGCGGATGAGCTGATTTCGGTGATTTTCCGTGTGTGTGTCCTGTCCAAGGTGCTGAAGTTCATTTTGCTGCGATTTCCCAGGATTTCGGGGCTTTGCAGAAGTGGTCTCGGAGTTTTCCTTTCATTTGAAACCGGGGTGTATGTGGGACTTCCCCCCCGGGTGGTATGGAGAGAGAGCAGGGATGTGTTTTCAGACACGTATGTTTGATCCGTCCTTTTGGCGTGGGAAATCAGGCCAGGTGGAGCCGCAGATGGATCCGACAGATCCTATAAGCTTTTGGTGGCAGAGAATTGGAAAGGTCAGAGCTGTGAGGCAGTGAGTGAAACCCCTTTATTCTAATGGACCAAGAAAGTGGGTTTTTTGAATCTGTTGCTGCTGTTGGTTTGAGTGCATTGCCTCAGATGAGACATCTGGTTACAAAAAGTTGAGGGAAGCCCAGTGTCAGGATGGGGTAGGAATGATGCAAATGGGATTGGAGTGATGTTCACTGATTTTTTTTTTTTTTTTTTTTTTTTTTTTCTGGTGTAGACTTTTCAAATGGCAAACACGATTGACAGAGAGCTTCAGAAAAAGAAGTCCTTAAGAAAAAAAACCAAAACAAACCAACATGTCTTTCTGGACGAGTGTCTCAACATTTAAGCAATATAAACCCTTCCTGCAAGTTGTGATATTTTTGGATTAATGTGCCTAAAGGTCTCAGCCTTCAGTAGTGGGGTTTATGTAACCTTTGGTATGAGGCAGATCACAGTATTGCCAGAAATAATCATAGATGAATATGTTACTTAACTTGTACATGATTTGAGTTCAATGTTGTAACATGGTTTTTCTCAGTTCTTGACACTCAGTTCTGAATCCATTCATAGCACAGCTTTGTACTTCTGTCTGAGACCCTCAAAGGGTTTTACAAACAGAAAGAGTCAGCTTCTAATGCCCATGTTTGCACAGAGAAGCAGTTTATGCCGTGAGGAGTCCTGCAGATTTAAAGCATGCAAAAACTCTGTACAGTATGATAGAGAACTGATATTGTTTCATACCCTCAATCATTCGTCAGAGCTCACAAAGGTATTCAGTTGCATCACTGGGTATGTAGCCTAAATACCTTGACCATGAAGGGTGTGTGTAGACCACGAGGCTTCCTGACCCTGATTGACAGCTTATGGGTACAGACTTTAAAACTGCAACAGGGTTGAAAGCAGTATATTCCTGGCTTGAATCAGAAACTGTCCTTTGTTCTCTGTATGATGGACTAACACCTGTGGCACCATCTAACACCTCCCAGGACTTTTACAGGCTACAGAAAAATGTTGAGTAGTTGCTGTGTGCTTGATTTAAATATGTTGTCAAAATTATGTTTAAAAATGTAGTGATAGGAAACGACATCTTGATGAGCATGGTAAATATAGCTAGTTTTATTTTTTTTTAAAAAAAGATCCTATTTACAATATTAGACAGGGATTGATCTTCTCTCCTTCTCTCCTTCTCACCATGTTGTTTAGTATCTCAAAGGAATGCTCTTTGTATGTATGTGAGTAAAAACATTTCGCATTGCGTATTAAAGCATGTTGACGGTCATTCAGAAATCCTAGTCAGAAGGAACAGGTTATTATCTGTTATTACCTTAGATGTCTTAGTTTTTGGAAGCTCAGTTTGAAAAACATAGAAGAGACCTGTTGTTTTCAGAGGGTGGGTGCTCAATTCTTCCTGAAAATTACTACCTTCTAAGTTGTCTCCAATCGTCCTCAAGAATTACTTCGGAAAATTATAGCTCTGATAGTTAAAAGGTGACAAGAAGTAATTTCTCAGTTCTGTTAAATAAAACTCAGGTATCACAGAAGCAGCGTCATTCTTAAGTATATGCTTGACTTTTCTGCTTTGTGTTTGCATGCTGTCCTGAGGTAGGGCCTTAATCACAGTATGAAGCCATTTATATTTGAAATTCTGTCATTGCTTCTCACTTTTACCATCTAACCTGGAGGAAAATACATAAAAAGTCAGTTGTGTATATTCCTGTTTGCTTATAGTGAATATCTCTTCCCTGGTGTAATGAATGACTGCAAACAGTTCAGATAAACATGTGTTTATTTATCTTTCAAATAACGTTGTCCTTATGAACGTCTACCAAAAGAAAACCCTGGCTATATTTCTATTGATCTTGGTTTATTATTTACTCTGCAAACCAAACTGATGGGCCCACTTTGACCTGGCTCTGTCTCTTTGGGTTTCTCTTGTAAGTGACAGTTTCTAAATCAGGAAGGAAATCAGGTCACATTTCTGGCTCTGCAGGATTTATCTCATTGCTCTTCTTTCAAAGTAATTAGAGTTACTAATAATGAGGAAAAGAAAACTTTTCCAGAACTGGAATGTCCCTAACCCCTCTCTCCTTCTTGTGGTTTTTGTGTCACTGAAGAGATCCAGGTAGTTCAGAAAGTTTGTTGTGGAGGATCCTTTTGCTCCATGATACAGACAGTGACTTCCTTTAAGTTTAGCTGCAGGTGATATGATCACCCTTACAAATGTGCCTCCTTTTCCTGAGATTAATAACATTGTCTTATTTATTTCCTGCCAATTCCGGGTTACTGGACCAGCTCCGGGTTGCCCAGCTGCAGTGAATGAGATCCCAGATTTCAGACTTTGAGAAGAATGAGGAAACATTTAGCAACATTATCCCCTATCCCAATCCCTAAGCAGGCTGGGATCAGAGTGGACACACTGGTTTTGTTAAATGCATGTAGTACCAGCTGTCATGATCGCCATATGTACCCCTCCTTTTTAGGTTTCTTATCAGTCCCAGTTTACAGAGGCGTATTCCCAGGAAAGATGGCAAATGGACCACAAAAATTCCTTCCCTTCTAACACTCCCACCTTTGAGGAGGTGCAGCTTGCCCTCCTGAGAGGTGGTCACCTTGTGAATCTTTTGTGTACAAAATTTTAATTGATGTCAAAACATGCCTTATCTTTCATGGCAAAAACATGCCTCCTTGTTCTTTGAAATGAACAAAGCCCTTTTTAATCACAATTTTGCATGACGAGAATGTCTTGGGTTTTATTTTTATCATACTATTGCAAGAGCTTTTTAAATGTAGAGCTATCACACATCCAATAATAACATTGTACCAAAACATGCAGAAAAATTAAAAATCCTGTTAAGATGTAAGTTTTCCCTTTGCCTTTTTAAATTTTATTTAAAAATGAGAAGATTTTATTTTCTACCTTGGAAACAATAAGTCCATTCTTTACCAGAATATTTATTTCAACTTTCAGCTTAACTGAACTCCCCTGGTTCACAAAACTTCTGCCAAAGAGGCTTTCTACTGTGATGCTGAGAGCCCTACCAACAGGTTATAGATTCTGTTTAAACCTTGCTGGATTCCTAAAGTGCTAAAACTGCTCTGCATCCAAGTTATCATTTGAAGGCTATCTGCAAGTTGTGCTTTATTAATGTTAATACAACTCCAGTATTAGTATGGGATATTTAAAAAGCCTTACTGACTTTAGGTTATGTTTAAGTGTATAAAAGTTAGGGTAACTGAATGCAGACCGTAGGCATGAGTAAGGTGTCAGTGTTAGAAGCAAGGACTTTCCCTTCATTCATGTCATTTGCAGGCTGATTTTGACCAATAAGCCAAGTTTGGGGGTTTTGGAGGGGCCTTGGAAGAGGGGAGTTGTGGCTCTTTTTTTGCTGTTTCTAAAGGCTTTAGAGAAAATTGAAAAATCTGTGTAATAAGAAGTTATGGAAAAACTTGCCCATGGACATATTATTTCAAGACCAGTTACATTAGATATTAGCTTTTTAGGCGAAAATCCATTTTCAAAGACTATATTATTTATAAAGTGATTTTTCCAAGATTCTTTTTCTTATCATAATGAAAAGATCACTTTATCCAAAGAAATACGGTTTTATTAGCATATCGGTGTCTGAATACACCACCGTTCCTCCCAGGTCTAACAAGCTTTGTGTGCATCACGGCTCCAGGTTTACAGAACCAGATGCCCACTTGGTCCTGGGTAATAAAAATAGGACAGCACAGAGGGATAATTTCTTGTGATTTTCAACGAGCAAACATTCACCCCTGTAGGAGCCAACTCAGATTTTATACCCTGCTGCCAGCCCATTTCAGTCCTTCGAGAGCATCTCTGCTGCCAGGCTGTACAAGGGCAGACACTGCCCCTGGGAAATCCTGAAAAACATGAGCTTTAGCAAAAGTGATGATTAAATAAACAAAAAAAACCCCTCTCACCATCATGTAAAGTTTGTAAAGAGGAAAAAGCAATGATAAAATAAACAAAAGAAACCCCTCACCGTCATGTAAAGCTTGTAAAGAGGAGCAACTCTGTGATGAAGTTTTTGTTTTTCCCCATGATATAGTCACCAAAAGTGGCCATGGGGTTATGGAGAGAAATGTTAGAGGGAGAGTTTCTGTGATGGAAGGAAACTGTGAGTGGCTGCCTCGCTGGAGATGCAGCCAAAGCCTTTGGATGGTGATGGGGCTGGAAGGGGAGGACGAAATAACGAGGGAGTTTAAGGGCAGACGGAACAGCTCTGAAACACATCATTAAAGTGTTACAGCCTGACCTGTAGACAGGCATTTAGTGTTGTCTGAGGCCTGACATGTTAGTAGCTGTTACATAATTCACAATTATAAAATCATGCTAAAGCCTCTTTAAAATACCTGCCTGATTATAATAGGGTAATTATGCCGTGTTTAATGGAGCTGGGTGCTGCGGGGAAGGGACCCCTCACACCAAAACCTGTTCCTCTCCCTGCCATGTTAGATGCAGCCAACAGTGCCATCCTCTTGGCCCAGGAAGTCCTAAACCCTCCAAATCCCCCACAGTTGTGAGTCTGCTCCCCGCTTCACACGCCCGCGCCAGCTCTCCTGTTACAGGGGTTGTCCTTTCCTTCTGGACGAGGATTTCTGGCTACCACTGCTCCCCATATTAGTACAGCCAGCATGACGGCGTGACGCAGCCACCCTCTCTTCCTCCCTGTGGCCAAGCACATCATCTCTGCTGCCTCTCCAGCCCAATTTCCAACCTCCAACATTGAGCTATGTGTGACTCCCGTGCTGCTGGAGCAGCTGGAGGCATTGCCAGCGGTGTCTACAGCAAGAGGGTCTGGAAAGCACTGCAAGTATCTTAAGAATTTATTTTTTTCCCTTTATCTCTTTTCAACAGCGTTTCACGTCGAGAGGTCTAATCTCCCTCGATGTGTGCGTGTAATTCTCATTCATGTGAGCGCAGGGGCTGCTGCCGGCATGTGCTGTGTGTCTCTTAGGAAATAACCCCTTCGGAGTTGCAGCGTGTGGCAAAGATCCCCCGGTTTGCTGAATCCTCATAGCTCTTATCTTCCCTGTGTCCATCAAACAGAGGGATGAATCCTCCTCTCAGCTCCACCAGCGTAAAGCTAGATCAATTTGTTTGACTTCAGCTGAGCTAATCCAGATTTACACAGCCCTTTCCCTGAGGACTTCCCTTGTTTTTTGCTCTAGGTGACCATTACTGGGCCAATGTCAAAATACATCTGATGTAGTCGGATTCCCTGTCTCCAACCATTAATTATTCTCTGGCAAAAGTTTCTGAGGAAGAGTGGTTGTAGCTGAAAACAACAAACAAATTCTGTTGCTAATTTTAGAAGGTAAGGGGGATTTTTTTTCCCCTCCTGTTGCAACTAAATATAATTTGAAAGATAATGTACAAAGATTTAAATGTAGCATGCAATTATATATTGCATATGAATAGTTTCTCTCATTTTTAATGTTTAGTTTATTTTTCCATCTTTCTCAATCGACAGCTGTTAGATAAAGAGAGAATAGTAAATAGTATTTATGAAACTGTACGTCATAGCTAAAAGGAAAAAAAAAAGTAATCATCATATGAATATGGGAAGAAAAAGGCAGAATAAATCCTCTCTGTGCTTCCCCCACCTTGTCCCATCCTTTCTTGACACTGCTATAGTAATGCTTTAGCTAAAGAAGTACTTTAGTGCTTTAGTCTAGAACAAGTTTCTGTAGGTCTGTTGTGCTCCTGTTCCTGCTGGGTTCAGGCAGTTTTGAATCAAGGCTCTGAATTCTTCATGAGAGGATGAAACTGAGGTAAAAACTTTCCTAGGAAAGTATCTGAATTCTTGGGTTCCTTTGCTCTTCATGGAAGTTTTGTTTGAGTGACATTGAGTTTGATTTTCTATGGAGATGCCTAAACTTGATGACCCCCAAAGGTTTTGTCATGACCAAAGTGTCCAGAAAAGGGCAATGAAGCTGGTAAAGGGTCTGGAGAAAAGTCTTATGAGGAGCGGCTGAGGGAACTGAGGTTGTTCAGTCTTGCGAAAAGGAAGCTGAGGGGAGACCTTCTCACGCTCTACAACTACCTGAAAGGAGGGTGTAGCAAGGTGCATGTCAGTCTCCCAAGTAACAAGTGACAGGACAAGAAGAAATGGCCCCAAGTTGCACCAAGGGAAGTTTAGATTGGCTATTAGGAAAAAAATTTTTCCTGAAAGAGTTCTCAGGCATTGTAACAGGCTGCCCAGGGAAGTGGTTGAGTCACCATCCCTGAAGGTATTTAAAAAATGTGTAGATGTGTTGCTTAGGGACCTGGTTTAGTGGGCATGGTCATGTTGGGTTGATGGTTGGACTTGATGATCTTAGAGGTCTTTTCCAACCTTAATGATTCCATGATTTTATGACCACACAGTGTCTGAACAAGCATCTGTATGGTGCACAGATGTCCAACTGTGGAGGCCCAGGATGGCTTAGAGAATTTGCTTTCTCCTGTAGCTGTGAAATGCAGCACTGCTTCTCATGTGCTGTAAGATCTGTGAAAAAAATCTTCTTTTTGTTAAAAGATTCCTCTAACTTTCCCCAGGTTTCACCCATTTTATGAAACCTGATTGGTGCTGGGGTGGCAGGTCTTGCTCCATCTGTTGTGAGCTCAATAGCCAGGTCCCAGGGAAGCTCTCAGCTTTTTAGCTGCTTCTCAGGGCAGGCCAGAAAGAACCTAGAAACACTGCACTGGGTCATACGTTGCCTTTTTAAAAGAAATATGGTGAATGGCAAAAAAAGACCCCCAAATTAATAATGATAATGATAATAATAATAATAATAATAAATAACTAAAAAAAAAAAAAAAGAACCTGGTAATTCTAGACTCCTGGGAACAGAGCAAGTAGCTGAATATGAGGTTATGGTCTGAAAACATTGAAAGATTCTGGGCTGTGGTTTTCTTTTATTAATTAGCTAAAGTGATGTTCAGAACCTGAAACCAAGGCTTTTAGACACATCTCTGGTGCCTAATTCTGCTTGCTGTCTCATAATAAGGTGAATCAGGAGACTGTTTATTGAAGTCAGTGATGCAGTATCAATGTAAAAACAACATAAGGGAGATAGAGGATTTATTTACGAGCATAAAGGTCCCCTGGACAGTTTAACACTAACTGAAAATTACTGAATAGCTGCAAAGCGCAGAGCTTAAATGTAGCTGAAATAAGTTTTCTGGAACATTTCCAGAACTATTTTAAGGGCCTGATCCAGAGCTTAGTGAAGCCAAAGGAAAAGCTCCTTCTGAATTCTTCAGATCTGGCATTACACTTTAAAACATCATTCCCTCCCTGGAATTTTCTCAAGCTGTCATTTAGGTGTTTTTTGATTAGCTGTTGTGCCAGATGTAATGTCTTTTGAATCCCTTTAGTGCTTGGATTGGTTAAATATAAGAAGGAAATAGCATAATTACTGTGTTGCACAGGAAATTCTAATTTTCTATGTACTTAGTCATTCATTGCACAAACCATACAAAATCATCTTTTGTTGCTCCATTTCTCAGTTGATTTACCATTGCTGTCATTATGCATCTGTCCTATCCTGTAGCTTTTGAACCCACTGGACAATTTGATTCAGAGGTTCAGAATTAAAAGATATTTGCGTTTTGGAAGTGCTGTTAAAGCATGTTGCTGGATAGACAGTAGAGAGACTCAAAGGAGTGTCATATGTAAGAAAGTGACTGGAGGGTGACTCAGCCACATAGTACACAGCAATGAATCCACCAGAGATCCACAGGGAAGCAGATTACTTAGATAATGTGGGTTTTTCACAGAATTTTTAGTGTGTTATACCATATTATATTGCATTTTGTGTTTAGTGTCCCATTGCCAGCCCAGTGACTGCTTAACCTACATCAGCCAGATTCATGAGATCAGATAATGCCAGGTGTAGGATATAATTGTATACTTTTAAAGGAAACTTTTAAACAAAGCCCTGGGATTTCAGCCCCTTTTGAAATTGCATCTGAAAAGGCTCCATCATATGGATTTAGTGCCTGATCCAGACCTGCCGAAGATCCCCGTTGGCCTCAGGAGGCTGTGAATAGGTCTGCATGTGCATCAGATGAGGAGTGGGTGTCAAAAACCCACTGGAGGAGTCAAAACAGGGACAAAGATATGTCCCAGAGGACCATGGCCCTCCTGATCAAATCCTGCCCCGTGCACTGTTATAGCTGAGTCTCCCTGTGTGCGTGGGGGATGTTTGACTGTATTGGCACTGCTGCTCACTTGTGTGCATCAGATAAGGATTAATAACCATGTTTATGCATATATATTAATAGAAACACAGAATGGTTTGGGTTGGAAGGGACCTTAAAGATCATCCAGTTCCAACCCCCCTGCCATCAGCAGGGACACCTTCCACTAGACCAGGTTGCTCAAAGCCTCATCCAACCTGGCCTTGAACACTTCCAGGGAGGAGCATCCACAGCTTCTCCGGACAACCTGGGCCAGTGTCTGACCACCCTCTCACCAAAGAATTTCTTCCTAATATCTAATCTAAACCTACCCTCTTTCAGCTTAAAGCCATTTCCCCTTGTTCTGTCATTAACTGCCCTTATAAAACATCCCTCCCCAGCCTTCCTGGAGCCCCTTCAGGTATTGGAAGGCTGATATAAGATCTCCCTGGAGCTTTCTCTTCTCCAGGATGAACAGCCCCAACTCTCTCAGCCTGTCCTCATAGGAGAGGTGCTCCAGCCCTCGGATCATCCTTGTGGCTTCCTCTGGACTCATTCTAACAGGTCCATGTCTTTCTTGTGTTGGGAAACAAAATATTTAAATGTATGTTTTAAACAATATTGTTTATAACAATATTAAAATGTATGTTTTATTTACATATAAAAAAAACAAATCAGGAATGAAGCAGGGATATTGAAAATGCAATTTCAGCTCCACCAGTTGCATACTTCCTTTTGCTGGGAACTGGCATATCTGTGATGTCAGATGGGACACGTGCCCAGCTATTGCAACAAGCTGGTGCAAACCAGGAGCAGAGGCAGCAGGGGATACACTGAGGATACCCCCTACTTATATGCACCCTTGCAACGAGGCTGCGGCTATTTCTCCCCCAGCCCTTTCCCTGACCATCACTGCAAGGGAAAATGGAGGGTGTCCCTGACCCCAGTAATCCCCAGCTGCCACTGAGCCTCCCAGGAGGCACCCGCGGCCAGTGCAGATTAACACAGCCCACAGTGCGGACTGGCCTGCAGCCAGCATGGCCCCAGGATCAAAGGAGCATGGAGGTGGCTGAGAGCCACCTTCAAGCTCCTCCTCCTCCTCGCCCCACTCTGCAACAGCTTTTGTCTTCCCTGATAAATCGAACTCATCCTCTGCAGTTGGTTGCAGATCAAAATGTTTTTTTTCCCTATATATTGCATAGGTTGTTTATGGCCATGGGCACTTTCTGTGGTAATAATTGGCATATAGTCATCTTTCTTAAAGAATCTTGCTAGGGGAGCAACATGCATGCATGCTGGCTGCCTTTTTTCTTGATGAACAGAAACAAGGGTCTTCTGACCCCAAATGATAAATCATGATGGCACAAGGCTGGGAACCATCATGAGGGTGTCACAGGCAGATCCAGTGCAGAGGCAAGTAATGAACTGTGCCCAGTTCTAAGCAGTGTCCTTGCTGGCCAAGCTGTCTCTAGGAAGAAAGGAGCAGGAGGGAACGGCATGCATTGTTATTTTGGAGTTTAAAAGGTCACAAGGAGCCAGGGAACACACGGTTATGTGCACAACCAGCACTGAAAGTGGTGTTTATTAATGGCAAGCTAGTGTCCTTAATTTGGTTTGCAGTGGGTGGCCTAGCTAAGAAACTTTATCTCTGTTAGGTTATTTTCGAGGGACGCTTGTCTACCAGATCTAGGAGGAAGGTGTTTTAAAACATACTTTGGAAGGACTGTCAGCATTGTCCCCATCAGTTGCAGCAGCACTTGTGCCCCAAAATGCAGAGGATATTTCCCCGTGTGTGGGCAAGCCCTTTCAGAGAGGTTCCTTATCCCAGGCCCTCCCCTCAGGAACAACTCCTCATCCCTGGGCTGTTAGTAGCTTTATAAAGCAGGGAGTGCTGCCGACCAATGCTGCCGGGCCATATAGCCACCAACAACCAGCCCCATCAGCCCCACCATTGATAGGTTTATTTTCCAAGGTGAAGGTTATGTCAGCTGTACTGTTTTTATGGTGAGATGGTCCCTGGGGGTGGCTGAAGAGTGACACTGCCTTAACTTCTGTGAGTCTGTTGAGTTACCTCTCCCCAATATTAACTCAAAGTCCTGCTCAGGCAGGAAACAAGCTGAGCAGCATCACGTGGAGGAATGCTCTTTCAAGGGCATTTTCTCCTCTCACTTCAATGGACCAGGATCTCACCTTAAATGCAGAGCACCATCACTTTGTGCTCATTTTAAATTGTGACAGATGACCAGTGGTTTGCAGGATCATGTGTCCCAAAGCAGGACTCAAAAAGCAGTGCCTCGCACATTTAGGTCTGTGGGGTGTTAGATATGTTGGATACGTTCTTCCCAATGCCAGTTTGAAAACCAGTTTTATAGTCATAGCTAGCTTTGCGTATGTTTGAACCGTTCCCTGGTACGTGATTCCTTTCAGGAGGTTCCTATAATGTTAATGAATGTGCAAGTTGTGATTAGCATGGGAGATCATTGCTTACAGCAACTACACAATGTATTAGGCTGCCCATCAGTCTTGCTTTTGGAGCACTCTGCAGAATTCAGTAAGTGACATTATTTACACTGTTGCCTTTACGAGCTTGGGAAACTTTGCAAAGTGTCTTATAATCTAGGCAGCTGCTTTGCTAAAAAGCAAGTTAGCTTAATCGATTGCAGTTCTTCACTTTGGTTACTGAACTGCATGCTAAAAATAAATTTTAAAAAAGCAGAATTGAGATCAATCTCTAATTGATTTTGACTTCTTGTATCCAGTTAAAAGCAGAACCAATGCTTTCTGAAATGTTACTGATGTTCAGGAGCTTTGTAGAGCTACATATGAGAGAATGCTTCAATAGGAGACTATAAGATCTCTTAATTTGGGCTTCATACAGAGTTTTAGGCACTCAAATGTCAGACTAAAGTTCAAGTGTTCATCAAAGTCTTCTGAGAATCTTCAATGTCAATGAAATTCCTTTTAAAAACCATACTGTGAGGCTTTTCTGCCTGTAAGTGCTGGTTCCTTGAACCAGAAATTGCACGGACTGTGGAAGCAAAAGCCTTTGCAGGATAACAGGATAGCTGGAGAGAGTTTCTGAGTGAGGAACAATAGGGAAGGGGCCACGGGAGCTGCCACGAGAGCCAAACTCAGCTGCTTTGCTTTGGCTGTGGGTCGGCTGGGGACAGCATCCTGGGTGGGTAGGGATGGGCTGTGTGGCTCCGCTCTGTTCCTGCATCTCCAGTGGGGCTGAGGGCTCAGGTTGCAGCTCCCGCGCTAAAGGTGGTGGAAATTTGGAAATCTTCTTTCCCAGAAGCAGGAGGTCAAGCAGGGATCCCTTGCACAATGCTCAGTGTCACCCCAATAGCACCCCATCCTGCTCCTCCACCTCCAAAAAAACCACCCGGTTCCCTCTACTGAAGCTGCAGCTTTTCTGGGTGTTTTTCCCTGGATCACCAGCCCTGTGCCTTTGCAGGGGGATGGAGGGAGGAGAGAGCTGAAACAGAGGACAGCCTATTTTTAGGTGGACTATCTCCCACTCCTGGAAGGCTGGGTGCCAATTAGGTGGTGTCGCGGGGTGACGCTCGCCTGTCTGTAACAGCCCCGACGGCAGCCAAGCTGAGGCAGGCACTGGAGCAGAAAAGAAGCTGAGATTTGTGCCATCTGAGGGACCCTGAGTCTGTCTAGATTTGCAATAGTGTTTATTTTTCACCGTTGCATCTGTTTGTTTTTAACTGGATATCTTTCTCATCCCTCCCATAATGCTTTATAACAGAGCTCCACACACATTGTGTCGTACGGTGTTTTGAAGCCCAAATATGGGATTTCAGCTTGTGCATTTCTGTTCATTTGGTAGTAGAATTAAAAAAAAAATAAAAGCTATAAAATATAGGCTTAACCTTGTAATTTAAAGATTATAAAACTGTAAAGTAAAATTGTGATCCTCTACTCTGTTTCTAGAATAGCAGAGGGCTCCTCTTAATTAGTATTGTTTGAGCTACAGCATATACCATCTAGAAAACAGGAATTGAGGAGGATGGATTTTCCATCTTTTAGTCTTTGGTAAATTATCAGTCTTTAGTAAACTATAGTGAAATTGTTTTCTTAAAAGTGTGTACATTATACCTAATTCATATTTCTTTTGTTCCAGTTTCTGGCCACTGGATTTCTTCTATCTTAGTCTGACAGACTGCAAAGTACTCTGTAATATGTGGAGTAGTAGTATCGTTGTAGCTGTGTTTGTCCAAGGGTTCTGGTACAGTGATTAATTAAGATCTTTACTTTCTCTTTGGTATGATTAAGTTCTCTGCAGCATTTACTGTGGGCCTGTTTTCCAGCCCATAATTGTCCTTAGTGATACTTTCCTAAACTTTTCTAATTTATCACTATAACCCTTGTGTTTTGGACATCAGAACGGATATGCTCTACACAAGTAATGTTCCCGTCAAATTATATTACTGTCCTCTGAGCCCTGATTAACCAAGCCCTGCATCAGCTATTCTGCTTTTTTGCCTAGAAAGCAGACAGGCCAACAGTGGCAGATCTTTCTCTTTATCCATATAAAATACTGCCACAACTGTGGTTTTATTCTGGTGCTTTACAACAGTGTCTGAATACTTAGGAAAGCAACACTAATACTCAGAGTACATCTTGGCCAAGTCTGTAGTGACTCTTGGGTACAGTTATTGACTGAATTGTTGATTTAAAAAGTCTAGCTAAAGAAGCTGATGTATATTGTACTTCTTTATCGCTCTTAAATTGGAAAGAATGTAATTCTCAGCTGCATCGCATGGATTTTTCCCAACTACAGAACAGAAATATGTATTGAACACTTCTGCCCTTTCCATGGTGTTGTGCCTGACAGTACTTACAGGATACATTTTGTTCCTTATGTATTTGAAAAGTTCCTTCTTGGCCTTAAAAGGGCCAGCAATGTCTCTAGCTGTAATTTTCTCATTGTGTCTTGCTACTCTCACTGGCACTTGAGTTACATGCATTATTCTTGACTTCCTTTTATTCCTCTTTTTTTTTTAAAAAAAAAAAAAACAAAAAAAAAACAAAAACATTTTGCACTATGGAGTGTGTGCAGCATTTCTTTGCACAATGCAAGACATTTTGGTTGACAGAGGATAGGAGGTAGAAAGGTTTTTGAGCAATTTAGTGCCCAGAGAGAGTGACTCTACAGTCTCTGCACTACATGGCCAACATGGGATTTGAAGGACAATGCGATGGGTATTTGCACAGAGCTGGGAATCTAGGCAAGGGAAAAGTCCCCAGCATCTTATCAAGGGTGAAATCTTTTCTCTGAAGAAAGCCTCAACAAAATAGATCTGTTTCACATCACCAAACCTTGATGCATTTCTTGTAATAAACGACAGACTAAGGGGTGGCTACAAGCTCCCAGCCATTAATACAGAGCAGCCTGGTACGTGTTCCCACAGCACGTCACATGATGGCAACTGCAAATATGCTCTTTTTCCTCTATGAAATGTGGTTGCGACATCATGCCACCTTCTTCTGTGTTTCTGCTAACAGCCCACATATAGTTGGGACTTAGGAAAGTTACACCAGGGTCAAAACCAGAGTCATCATACCACAGCTACCATCTTTCTGCAGCCAAGCAGTAAGTTGCTCCTCTCTGACTTCATTCTAAGCTGGACACTGCAAGAAAACAGCATTGTTGGTCAGTCAGTGGCCTCAGAATGCTCTTGCTGTGCTGAAGCACTCAAGACTTAAGAAGAAGCACTCTACTCTGTGGGAAAGCCCAGGCTGGGAGGTGAGATACAGCACTGGGTCAATGAGACAAACACCAAGGGCTATGGAAGGCTATCTTCCTAAATCATGATTGAATCTTTACAAGCCAGTGAGATTTTCTTCTATTTTCAGAAAGTATGAGAATTCAGTCTTTCAAAACCACTGATACCTGGGTCCTTTAGTGAGAGACGCAAGGCCTCTTGGCTTTGACTGAACATGAACTCTGTGCTGTTGCATATTTGTTTATTGTTATTTTTGATTTCATGCTGCTGATTGTCAGAGATGCAGGGAAGGAAAACGACTTTCAAATTAGAAGATTTTTCATAAGCCTACAGTGTCACTGTACTTGGAATGCAAACTTTAATCAGTAATTTGCTGGAAAATGTGTAATGAAAGTGTAATCTCTGCTGAGTTCCCTTTCATCCTAGTATCAACTGTAGGATGGTGTCCCTTGGAAGAAACATGGATTCTGTGTGAAGAATTTAGGCTCTTTGTAAGCACCTTGTGGCAAGGACCATCTACCTTTCCTATGTGCTCTGAGAGTAAGAATAATTACTGATAATAATTATAAACTTTGCTTGATGGGAAAGCTGTGCTTCACTGACTTTACTGGGGAAGTATAGTATTTTTAGTTTTGAGAATTTCTAAATCATACTTTTGGTTCTGGAATACTGTGTCCAGTTCTGGGCTCCTCAGTTCAAGAGGGACAGGGATCTTCTAGAGAGAGTCCAGCGGAGGACACAAAGATGATGAGGGGCCTGGAGCATCTGCCTTACGAGGGGAGGCTGAGAGAGCTGGGACTCTTCAGCCTGGAGAAGAGAAGACTGAGAGGAGATCTTATCAATGTCTATAAATACCTGAAGTGCAGGGGCCAAATGGATGGGGCTGGGCTTTTTTCAGTAGTACCCAGTGACAGGTCAAGGGGCAATGGGCAAAAACTGGAACACCAGAAGTTCTTTACAAACTTAAGGAAAAACTTCTTTACTTGAAGGTGATGGAGCACTGGGACAGGCTGCCCAGAGAGGGTGTGGAGTCTCCATTTCTGGAGATGTTCAAAACCCGCCTGGACGCTTTCCTGTGCAACCTGCTCGAGGTGACCCTGCTTTGGCAGAGGGGTTGCACTAGATAGATGATCTCCTGAGGTCCCTTCCAACCCCTGTGATTCTATGATTCAGGTGTCTACTTTTTCAATTCAGAAGCAGTCAGGTTCCTGTACTCTCGGTCAATAAAGTATCCTTACCCTCAAGGAGGCATTGCTCCTTCCAGCACCCCAAAACTTCTTGTCCCACACACCTTGCAGGTAGTCACCAAGTGGGAGGAAGCTCTACTGCAAGGAAGCCCTGCTTCTAGCAGGGGGGTTGGACTGGATGATCTTCAGAGGTCCCTTCCAACCCCGACTATTCTGTTATTCTGTGAAGAGCAGCAGTATCTCTCTATGGCTGATTTAATGAGCTGTTGAGGGTCCGTATCATCCCTCACTATCCCGCTATGCCCAAGGGGCAATCCGTGCCCCAAGAGCAAAAATCACAGGCGCTCATGTAAGTGGTTGCAATAAAGAGCTACCAGAGGAGGTTTTTGTTTTTTTTTTTCCAGGGCACAACCAGAGAGGCTACTTAGCATAGTTTTACATGCTGCTAATGTGGTTTTATTGCTTTTAGGACCTGACCTACTATCGCTGTGTGCTGCTGTATTATGTGCTATGGATGCTTTTACTCATTTGGAGCTGGTCCAGGGATCTCTAACAGGGCTATGTACTGTATGACCTAGGTGTTCTCAGCATGACACCATCCCCTGCACTGGGAAAGCTGGTTTATTCCACTGCTGTGGACTGGGAGGATTGGAGAATTAGACCAGCAGCCCACGCTGCCTTATTCTGTGGTCTGAATCCTGCAGAGTACTGGGGGATGCCAGGGAGGGGTGGAGGGAGAGATCCCTCTGTGGTCCTCATCACTGCACAAGACCCATCACCAGGACCACTTCTTATCTTATAATTGTTCCAAGGTCTTAACATTATCTGTAGCCCTTTAAGCATTCACCACAGCAGTATATTTAGTAATATAAATTGTTTTGTTTGTTTTGGTGTTGCTAGTTTTGACCTTCTTTCCCATTCTACAGCCTCAAATTGCTAAAGTGAGCGTGTGCTGTTTATTGTACTTTTCATGGTTTCTTGACAGTTAACAGCATTTTGCATTTGGAACAGTTTTCTACTTTTTTTTTCTTCTTTTCCATACTAAAAATGCTAGTCCAGGCAATAACATCTTGGTTGTGAGGTCAGTTTCTTTCTAAGATGCTTAAATACAGGTTGAGAAAACCTTCTTTTGGTAAATGGTGACATTTATGCCTGAATAGCCCATAGGGACTTTGTGTTTTGAAAATCTAAAGAGCTCTTCTTTGATACCAAACTATCAATTTCATATTGAAAGCAGTAAAAAACTTGTATTAGGAGGTAAGAGCTTTGGATGACAGTGTGATTTTACTGTTGGGTACTGTGAGCACAAGCACACATGTTTAAGTCAAGGGAGGTATTAATACATGTTACTTACCATTATTTTAAAAAGATATTTTTTAAGGGCAGGGCTTTGATTATCCAAACATTGTTCCTGGCTTTTACTGTCTGTGATGCTTTGTTTGTTTCTCTGGCTGAGGAGAGTGCATGAAGTCACACAACAGACTGAGCACAGTGCTGGAGTGAAGGTCAGACAGAGCTTCAAAGATTGATCCAGTTGGGCTGAAAAGATCTGCAGTTCCTGTCAGGTCAACCAGGCTTGAGGAAGCCTGACCTGGGCTGAGATATCCTTCAAAGTAAAGGCTGAAACAGCCGAGCCAAAGGGAATAATTATTTTAGAGGAGAGGGCTTCTCTTCAAGGAGGAAAGCCTGTGTCTACTTGAGAATGGGAGGTAGAGATCGCTCCCAGATTAATGTTTGCCTCAGGTGCTTTAGAGTTACCTGAATGAGATAACTGAGCACGTGACAGCACTGCCAAATTGGACTGGAAAATCCAGAGACTGGATCTCAATGAAGAGAAAATGAGATCCCTGCTACCTTAAATTCATTACTTGAGGAAAAAAAAGAAAAACAAAACCAAAGAACCCAGACATCAAAAAGTTACATTCCCTGTGTTTGTCCAGTCAGTGTCCTTCCACCACAGGGAACACTGTTGCTCGTTTTACAGAGGTGGAGCTGAGAGTAATTTGCATGCCCAAGGTCCTGTAGAAACTACACAGCAGAGAGTTGGCCCTGCACCCTACACTAGCAAACAAATTGTTGGACTACCTCTTCAAGCCTCCTCAGATAGCTCTAGCGTTCTTCTTACAGTCCCAGTGACCTGATGAAGGATCTTTCCACCCATAGTTCTCCAGAGTTTCTGTCTTCATTACTATTTTTTTTTTTTTCTCCAAAACCTTCTCACTCGTACCTCAAATTCTGCTTAGGAGAATGTTTACCGCCACCTTGCTTTTGCTTCCTTACAAGCAGGAGCACCTACCACCCCCAGAGACAGCACTGGATTCAGGCTTTTCATGAACAGGAGCTGTGTGTGAGCATGCCTTCTACAGTTAATCAGGTGTAGAGAGAGAGAAGGACAGCTCATATGGCAATGCTCTTGTATGACCACAGACATTGCCTGGAGGTGCCTTTGTCTCTGCACTGGTGCCATAGAGTGTCTCACCCAGACACCTAGAGTGTCTCACCATGTGTTTTGGTGAAGTTGGATGGCTAAAATGTGTTGCTTAGGTAATAAAACACAAAAAAAAGCTCTTGTCTTCAGGGATGCTGTGCTTTTCAGTCGAGGTCAATACTGCTCTCCAGTCCTCAAAAGGGACCTCTACTGGGGGCCTGCCTGAGTTCTTCTCTGCATGGGCTTTGCCTTGTATGTTGAGACTGTACTGTAGGAATAGCAGAGCGTTCAAAGCATGTTGGTATGAGTGGTTCTAGCCCCATATAAACTCTGAAAAGACTCAACAAAACTGGTGAAAAAGTGTTGGAGAGCTTAGCCATGAGCATACGATGCCTGTAACATATTTTAAAAGTAGTCAAAAAGGGGAAAAAGTTAAGAGCAAAAGGAGAAGAAAGTGTGCTGCTAGTTCAGCAGAAAAGACAATTGTACCTGCTAGTAGGAAGAACAATTTCATCATCTGATGCATGGACTTCTTCCAGCTTGTCACAACAAATACTGCACACCCAAGGCTATTTATTGCATTAGCAATAAACCAGTGAGCACAGGGAGTCGGAGCTTGTGTTGGCACATAAATGAGGCACCAGTTACCAGCTGTGCAGATATACTATTCTTTAGCAAGTAGGGTAAATGGTGAAGACGTGAAATGGCATCAGGGTCACACTTTGTTTCCCACCTCCTCTGAACTGAATGTTGATCAAGCCCAAGTGCTAAGTCAAGCCTCAAGTGGTAGTATTATCTACTATTTTGCTAGGAGTACTTAAAAGGCACCTATCACCCTACAGCTGAGATTCACTTTACTGTAGTCAAGATATTTAGACTGAACAGGGCACAACAGCAGCTGTCTTCAGATCCCAAACGGCAGCTCAGAGATTAATCCAAGGAGAAATCTGTATTCAGCTGTGAATGAATACAAGGACATTATTTATCTTACTCTGAACTCAACCAGGATGGAGGCGCGATGGTTTTCCCAATATGGCTGAATTCCAGAGGTAGGATCTGTCCTACAGACGCAGCTTAGCTCCATCATAGGAAAGCTGCATCAGAGCAGCAGTACAGCTGGGACTCAAATCTTTCCTTGTGTTTGTTGCTAAGGTCTGTCACAATGAATTACACATGGGAGTAAATTAGTGGTCAGCAAGTGTGTATTCCATGTGTAATGTACTCAGGTGATCTGCTTTGTTCACAGGGCAGATAGCCTAACATTGCAGTTCACTAGATTATTGACAAAGCAGTCTTAAAAGATAGATGCAAGTTGAGTGTGTTGCAACAAGGCAACCTTGAAATGACAGAGACCTGAATGGATTTGTTGATAACTCAATTTTATAAAGATATGTCCAATCTTCTGGATACCTGAAACGAAAGAAAGACACTCCTCTACAACACAGACAGAAATAATCCTCCAGGTTGCAAATGACACAAAAGACACATGCCAAAAAGGTTAAGATGAGGAAGAAGAAAGGCAACATTACTCTTGTTAAAAACACTTGAAGGTAGTTCTCTGCTGGACATCACTCTGTTTTGTCTTATTTGATGTAAAATCACCTGGCTTTCATCAAGGTTCCTGTCTGTTCCAGGAACTGGGTGACCAGGGAGACAAGTGAGCTGCACTTTCTGGCAAAGGATTGCAAAATAGAGTGTCACTGGCTTCCATAGTGGAACTATGTAAACAAGGTGTATATGACATTGCAAGCCACATTTTTCTCAGTGTCTAGACTTGAACAGAGCTGTTCACAAGACAAAGTAATGCAGATGTGAAAGTGATTAGGAAAGAGCAGTTGAATTAACTGACTTGTGGAAAAGAGTTGGTATTACCTTGCCTTCTGATGGAGGCCTTGAGGCTGCCTTCAAGACAAGATTTGCAGGACATGCAGACAGTAAATCCTGAATCCCAGAGATGGCTACAGAAGATACGGCCTTGAAAACCACTGACTTGTTAATAATTGTGGTCTAATATATCAGAAGAGAGTCTACAGGCTGCCTGGGAAGTGCTCATGTGGGCAGGAAAGAAGGATAGCGCATGAGGTACCTGGAGACCATGGAGACTGATGTTTCAAGGCCTGCACTGACCAGCTCACAAAAAGCGATTCCACCAAGTCCAGTTTGGCGTCCCAGCCACCTAAATTGTAGCTTGTACTTCCAATTTGCAAAACCAGCAGCTCTGGTTTGCCTGTTGGGTGCTGATTTTGAGGTGAAAGCTGTTTCCAGAACCAGCGCTTAACTGATGGGAGAGTGGCTTGGCTGTTGAGCAGGAAGATGACCTCCTGTTGTGGGCATAATTGCTGCATTCCTTGACTGGGAGAGGAGTAGAGCAAGCCTGCCTGTGTAGGACTTACATGGAAATGGCATTTTTATGGGAATGTCTGAAATGCCTCTTGCAGGCACCCAGTTAAACACTCCTCTCAGCCTGGCCACAAGCCAGTCTCGAGTCCTTTGAACTTCTTGCCCTCCAGGCAGAACCCATGGTTGAGTTTTCCTACTGACTTGCAGGACACCAGGTCATGGCTAGCCACAGTGAAGAGAGCCCAGCTGCCTAAAGTGTTGCCCACAGAGTAGCGTGCGTCTCGTTGGCCATGGTAGCAGTTTCACAGGGACATCCGAAGGCAGGCATTGTTTTCTGCACTTTTTGTGGCACTGTGTCCACTGCCAGACCTCTGTTTTTAGCAGGGTTAGAAATCAGACCACAGCTGGTAGCCAGGCAGTCTGCCAGTGTGCTGGGTGCATCAGTCTTTTCTCATGATATATAGCAGCTGAGCTAGATATTTTTTTTTTTTTTTGTGGAAGCTTTGAAACACATTGAGCTTGCCATGTGGGAAAAAGTTCTGTTAGTCCTGTGCTTGTCTGCATCCATTTGTAGCAGGGACACATGAGTTTGGCAGCATATTTTTTGTTCCTTGCTTAAAACTTGCTTTCAACACATTGTGCATGTATGCACAAGATCTCTTGTTATGATACCAAGGTCCAGTTTCTAGGTGCAGATGCACGATGTGGTGCATGTAGTCAGGGAAATAAAGCTAAAAGTGTGTGTAAATTCAGAAGCTGCTTTTGCAGCTCTCGTGTACCATATGCTGCTCTCAGGAGAGTAGGATTTCAGCCCAACAATCAGGCTCCTGTACTAGTCTTTCATTGCTTCTTTGCTGCCCTGGTCAGAGGCTATGCATGAAGTTACTATCCCCGAACCAAAATGAGGACTGAACACAACTAAGGAGGCTGGATGGTTTTCATGGTCTCACTATTCTGCATGGTGC
Organism: Antrostomus carolinensis; assembly: GCF_000700745.2. Lineage (NCBI taxonomy): Eukaryota > Metazoa > Chordata > Aves > Caprimulgiformes > Caprimulgidae > Antrostomus > Antrostomus carolinensis. Next base: position 76,536 of record NW_010319590.1, on the reverse strand, counting down.
TGCTTTAAGGGATTGATTCAAGTTATTGGTGTTGGTTCTCTCCTCTTTCTTCACGATCTAAGTTTTAGACTTTACTATTTCAAGGTGAAAGAGGATAAGAGAGGAAGCCGCGATATTAATCCTTGCACAGCAACTCAGATTCTGCTTTTTTTATTATTATTACTATCCTAAAACAGGAAAAATAAACCTCCTGTTGCTTTGAGAGTGGCAAAACCATTTCAGCATTGTTTCCTGTGGATCTAGCTCATTTATCTTTAACTTCCCCTTCCAAGGTCATAGTCTCTTCCTGACCACTTGTGCGGCTAAGTGGCAATGTGTGCAATGGCTTATTGAGGATTCATTTGTGTCCCTAAATTGATTGACATACTGACTGTCATCTCGTAGAACAGATAAGGAATTAGAGCTACATCGTAGTGGAGGCACTAACTCCTGCTGATTTATTTTACTTAACTCTCCATTTCTATAGACCGAGTGGGCGTTTACTGTATCTGAAATGTTCACTTCCGTCTCGTGTGGTTGAAATTGGCCAATGGATTCAGAAGTTATTAGTGGGGATTAAAAGACAGGCAGCATGATCAGATAAGCCTGTTTCCTCAGAAAACTAGGCTAAAAAGGGAAAAAAATCTAGTGCAAGGACTCCTGCAATGTCCTCTGTGCATCCTGTTTTTTCCAGCATCTGAGGTAGTTAATGCTGGACAAAGCTCTGAGTATTTACAAGTAAGTGATGCAGCACATACAGAAATGCTGCTTTCCTGTCCTCTATTTATTTGCATTACACTTGCAATATTGAATGTGGTCATTCCACTGATGAGGCATCAGATCTTTACCTCGACAGCTGAAATCTGTCATGTGTGCACAAGGAGTGGCTACAGGTTATTCGCATCTGAACTCCTCCTGGCCCAAAACAGGATTTAGCTGCTGGGAGACAAGCTCCATGGACTAGTCACTGTTTGTTAAGGTGCTGTAAGACAAGCCAAGATGGTCATTCTCTGTCTTCCAGCAGCTAATGTGTACTTTGCTTCTTCTCCTCAGTCTAGGTGCAGACACGGGAATGTTTTAGTTAGGTAGGAGTATAAGGCTGTGACCACCTCAGCCCTCAAATATACATTTGACTGTCACCTTTCACAATGGGCAACATTTTACTGTCTAGAAGCTGCTAGTCCAGTTTATAAATCAATTTTACAGACTCTGGGAGGTGGGGAAGTCCATGAAATACTGTGTTTGCTCTCTAGATAAGAGGTTGCCACTTTGCATGTACAGCAAAGCTGATGACCCTTTGATCCCCATGCACATTTTAGAGCAAACTCTATTAATCATGATCCCATGATCCAGGAGGAGTGCCGGAAAGGGGATGTGTTTAATGGAGCCTTTCATCTGAGAGGAGGGTGCTGGGAAGAAAGCCAGCCTCAGTTGCAAGAAGAAAAATAGTTAAAGCCTGTGAAGGTATTAAGACTTGGAATTTAATTTCAGGCTAAATAAAGGCATGTTCTGGGAGATGGATTTTGAAATGTAAAGGAAAGGCATGACACTAAGATTTGGGATTCTGGGTTATCTTGGCATTTCTAGCCCAATTTCCTGTTTCTATAGCAGAGCTGGTACAAATTTTCAAGCAGACGCACAAATCCAGAAATAAAACGAATAGCTGGTTGTGAACCTGCCACCCACGCACACAAATCCAGTGAGCCAGCTGGGCTACAGCGCTCCTCCCTCCCTTCCTGCTCCTCTGACATCCTTGTCGTTTCAGCCATCATGACATGCTTGAGCTCTCACAAACATTGTTGAGGCCTATGAGACAACTTTCCAGAGCAGGATGGGGAATGAGCTTCAGACAACAGCCCTTAGAGACCATCTTGTCCCCTTGCACCTGTAGTGCTGGGGGTCTGGTAGCTTCCCAGAAGTGGTTTTATGGATCAGGGTCAGTGCTTTGAACTCTTTTTGGAGGAATCTGAATGAGCTGGTGGATAACATTGCTGTTTGAGGTGATGGACACCAGATGAAGTACATACCTGCCAAGGAAAAAGTTTAATCTGGTGTTTAGCTTGGGCTTTCAGACTTTCTGAGTGTGTCTTACCCCAGCTCACGGTGAAGCTATATTTCTTGCATGGGCAGGTAGAGGATGGGCTGCTGCTGAAAGCCTGGGAGAGCTGGGATCCCTTCATCTTGCTGGTGGAAGATGGAAGTAACTTCACACCTTCCCACCCTTCGTTCGGTCCATAGTGTGTTTGTCCAGTGCCTAGCTGCAAAGTAATTTCATCTGAGGCCTCTGGGTGCTACTGTCAAAAAATGAAAAATAGCAACAGGAATTTTTGTGGCTGGACTTCAGTTCAGAGGTTCAAAAACTTTGTACATGTTTGAAAATCCCTCCCTGCCCTTCCCCCTCAGCTGGGCACTTAACACTGTGAAGGAATGCTTGGTACCATGCCTAGTCTTCAAGATTCAAGATTAGTAATTTGCTTTCTTGTCTGTGTTAATCTAAAGCCCCTGACTATGCAGCAAAAATTCAGCCAAATTCGTTCTTGGAGAAGTCTGAGAGGAGCGAATTAATCTGGTGTGCATAATGAAGCACTACGCTCAAAAGGGTCATTATCTGTGAGCCTGCTGTCCCAGAAGGACCACACTGCCTTTACCCTGGCTGCATCAACTCTGCAGCTTCAGGGAAACCCCAATGTCTCCCACCACAACCATCAGAAAGCAGTTTCTCAGCTGAAGTCTGAGGTTTCATCTCCTCCTGGGGACTGCAGAGCTGCTGCTTTTTTGCAATTTTCTCTCTAGGGGCAGTTAAGAATAGACAGTTTCTTCCCCTACTTTTGTTGGGTTGGTTTATGGAAGACTTGGATGTACACTGTGCTGTCCAGAAGGTAGTCACTGCTGATGCCTAGAGATTGCAAGATGCCTTGCAAAGTACTTCATGCCGCTACCCAGGCCTCGATCCTTTGGTGATTTATATTCTGTATAGGTTTCTACCAAATGCTTCTCCCACCCCAATCTCCCACCAAAATGAGATCAGACTCATTATTTTATTTTGTTGCTAATTTGTGATGGTGTTTTTTCTTCCTATACTGCAAGAGATAGCCTCATATAACCTAAGTCTGAAAGACTCGATACCAGCTCCCTCCCATCCTCCTTATTCCTGTTGTGTTTTGTGTCTCATTTCGTAACTGCTATTATTTCAACCCTCTGGGGCACCTACTAAGTCTGCCTCGATGATAGATGCTGCCAGATCACATGCACAAATATTAAGAAAGTCTGAAAGAGCCAGACTTGCAATTTCTTTGTGCAGAACCATGATGGGATGCTGTTCTTACAGCTGACCAACACAACTGCAATCTGAGCTTCAGATTTAAAAGCCTGTAGATGCAGGTTAAGATAAAGTTTTACTTGAGACTCTAACTGGGAAGCATCTTGTGGTCAGGCAGAGCAGCAAACATGCTGGTTATACTGGTGATTTTCACTGGACTGCCAAAGGATTTATTCAGGAGACTGGACTGGTCTCCAAATGTGTGCTGTAGCTTGTCTAATTTCTGTTCCTGGTAGAACAAGACAAATTTGTGACTAGATAGTCTTATTTATTTGTGGAGTTTCCTGAATCTTGACATGCAAAATCTGATGTGAACACTGGACCCTGTGCATGTCCCTAGAAATGATTATGTTAACTGTCAATCTGGGACGTTACCCTTGTAGTGCAGTACAAGTCACCTGTCTACATGACCACCTTAATAAATCCGTGTGTGACCGCCTGGAATTGCCTATCAGAAAGTCTGATTGCAATATTCAGATACTGGAAAAACAGAAAGTCTTGATTAATGCTGAGTTTGCTGACTCTTCTCTAATGCTGTTTCCAGTTCAATGGATGTCTTGATAATAGTGTTTGGTCTGAAGGCCACAGACTTATTGATAGTCACAGATCAAAATACCATCACTTCTAATAAATTATGCTGCACTACTTCTGTTAAGAAATGCACCAAGGAACAACATCTTTAAAAGCAAGGGGAAAATCTGAGCAGCCTCAACAAAGACTCATAGCACTACTACTCAGACTGAGAACAAACAAGATTGAAGTATATTTCCAGAAGTGAAATTTAGGGAATGCAAATTTGACGCTGGCAGTGCATCTTTATTGTGGACCCCACAACACAGCAAGGCTGGTGTTGGTTTTAGACAATGCCAAATTCAAACTTTTCCTGCCTACTGCTCTTTCTGTATCTCTCTTTGCCCATCTATGCCACCTTGGATCTGGTGTAGTTTTGGAAATTTGTGGATAGATAAGATTACTAAATTATTAATTTAATATATAAAAGGACTATTATTAAAAAGTCACAGACTAATTTTCTTACAGCTCAGGGTTGCAGCTAATAGTGTCAAAAGTTTTTGATAGACTAAAATAAATTTAAAGTTCACCGTCTCCAAAACATCACCTCCCTATTATTTGCAATGAGTATTGAGACCAAGTGCTACAGGTGTGATCATGCAAACACCTCAATAACCCTATACCAAATACCAGCTGAGTGAACTATTACTTTGTAAAATCGGGGATTTTGAATGTAAAACAATCCTCATCTTGCTAGAGCTGATCTCTCCAGATTAGTGTGGAGTATCTCAGTGATCTTGCCACTCTTCCAAGGATCCTACCTTGTAACTTCTCATGCTCTGCAAAAAAATGTGCAAATTACCTTCCTCTATTTAAAACTAGTGATTGGAGTCCATTATATTTTCTGTAGTAGGAAACAGATTTGAAGACATCTCATTTCAGAGCATACAAAAACTGACTGAATGTCTAGAATCACTCACTTCATTCCATTTACTACAGTGAAGCCCAGAAGCAGTTGTTTGCATAGTTCACGTGTTTCCTTGAGATGAAACTTTTGCTTTGTATCAACCTATGTGCATCCATTAAAACACAGATTGTGGCACAGAGCAGATTGTGTGGTACTGCCCATCTGCACATTGGATACTCATGCTTACTCTTTAACAAGAGCAAGGAGCTGGATGTAATGTCATGCAGTCATAATTCTTGGCAGTTGCTATAGTTCATATGTTTATTGGAAGCTGAAGCTTTGGAGCATTTATGAGATCTCTTTACGCTTCCTGCATTAGTGCTTGGGGTTTTTTTCAGCTGAGCTCTCAGGCTGCAGAAGCCCTGTTTGGTAGGGGAAGAGCCATGTGTCCACTAGAATGTTTCATGGGGGGAATGACTATGCTGAAAAAAAGTGAATGAGTCTAGAAACTCATTCCTGGACAACGTGAGTTTGCAAACTTAGAGGGTTTTTAGAAGTTTTGAGAAGAACAGAGAGATACTTTCCTGTAAAAGAGCTGGGTGTGAAATGGAAGTGCTAGCCTAAGAGATGAAGGAGAGAGGGTGGGTTGTGACAGACTGACCTGGGGAAAAGCAGCATTTTCTGCCACCTGAAAATGGAATGTGATTAACTCAACTGTCAGCCTTGGGATGTCATTTAAGGATTGGACTCAGTTTTGAAGCCACAGCTTGCAACAGGGGGGCTTATATGGCAGCTGGAGCTAAGGGACAGTTTCTAGGTGGTTAATCCAGAAAGCCTCCTCATACCACATGCTGTCTCAGCCACATGGCCACCTTAGGAGAAGGTTCCAGGAGTGCTGAGGACATATGTCCACTCTCAGTCTTGTTGTCCACTCCAATGACACGGTGGCACTGAGTGTTCAACATTTTCATGCACCTAAGCCAGGTTGGCATGAGCTCCTAGCCGTAAAATGTGGATAATGCTCCTTGCTGTGCAGGGCTGAGGGGAAAGAGATGCTACTGGGGGTTCACAGCTCTTGGTGTGGGCTGTGGGAGCTGGAGGGAGGATGATTTCCTGGCTTTTCTGAGACAGCCCTGAAATGAAAAGGACAAGGCTTGCAAGTCTCCTTCTCTTCTTCCTTTCCCATTGCTTCCATCTTGATGTAAGAGGTAGGAGGGCAAAACCAGAGGATGCTCCAAGCTCCCCAGCTCCTATGACCCCACTCTCCCAGATAAGCCAGGTAAATCTTGGAGTTTGCCCTTAGGAAGATAATATAGTATAAAATTCCTTCTAGGACAAAATTCCTTATTTTAAAAAAAGCCCCTTTTAAATAATCAGAGTCCCAGAGATGAGGTACAACTGGCCCATTTGCCCAAGAGAGTGTTTCAAAATACTTTTACCCAACAGTTGGTCTGAGATCAAACAGACTTGGCATTGCACTGTTTCCTGGATAACACGCCATCATTATTTATTAATTTGAATCAAAGTGCTTGATGTTTTCGTGCTATCAGTTAGACAGAGCCTTATCGTCTACCTCCTTTTTTTTTTATAATTTGTTTTGTTTCAAGAAAGTTTTGAAGCTGTTGCAGTAGGAAATCCATAGCTTGAGTGGCAGTTTGCTCATCTTTTATTTATTTTTGTAATAATCCCGTTGTTACGCATTCAAAGCTCCAAAGATCCTTGTCCTCAGTCAAAAGTTTTATGCTTGGATGAGATTTAATGGTGACTTTTAGAAGAAAAGTGTGTTTTCCTGGTTTTGAATAGGTATTTTCACATTTATTGCTTTGTGATTTAAAGAGATATCATTTATCTGGTCAAAACTGAGTAATTTTAAAATATATTTTTATATTGGGATCAAAATGACTATGTGAAGTTCCCATTTTTTTTCATATCCTTTAAAACCACAAACAGAAGGATGCCAAGCCAGTGGGAGAACCAGCAATGGGATGTGATTAGGGTGATTTCTGGCCTGTTTCCCATCATTCTTGGAGATAAAGTTTTTGGTTTTTTTTTCCCCATGAAAAATTGTGATCTTCTCTGAGAAATCTGTTCCCTTTTCAGTTTGGAGGCTTCTTACTGTACAAAAAAATTGTATCTCAAACTAGATGCTCTGTACTAAAATGCTTCTTTTATTGGAAAAGCATTTTCTTATAGAAATAGAGTTTCAATAGGAAATTTGCAGTCAGCTGTTACATACGGCAAGGCAATGCTGCTCCCCCTTCCTCTCAAAAGAGTGGTTTCATACAGAACCTGCACTTCTGCATATCCATGCCACTGTTGTGGTTTTATAAGCATATTTCCCTATTTAAAAATGTTTTCCTGTCTCCTTTTTTTGTGAAAAACATCCTCACAAGGAGGGGGGATGATTAATTGGAAACTACAGAGGAAACTGCAAAATCAATTGCACTCAAAGAACTGTCTAATGTAGAAACTAAACAAAAAAAACCTCAGAGAAATATATGGTTTTTTCCTCTCTCCTTATTCAGTCATGGGGATCTTAGCTGTTACTTGGAAGGTTTTTCTGAAACAAAATTGCAGCCCTTACAAATTATCTTATTGGTGCTCAGCTACACATTACCTGTGTTATCTGTGAACATAGCAAACTATATATATATATATATATATATACACATATATATATAGCCAGAAACTATCCTGACAGGCTGAAGACTTATTCTGACCATTTACACTAAAAGAAGATCTGATCCCCAAGCTGATTGTTCTTCTTTATAAAATTAATCCATAAGATTTTCTGCTCATATGTAACTGTGAAATGATTGAACTTTAAAACATAAGACTTCTCATGTGCTAAACCTCACGGAAGAATAATCTCTTGATAAATTTAGTTTTAAAGTAACGGAAGCATAGATGATTGCAATTCTATTTTTAGACATGCGCAGTAAAACATTTCTGTTTGGTTTGTAGTAATGTTACTTTAAGTCAGAGCCTCCAAATGAAGACAGAGATGTGAGAACGAGAAGGAGCCACAGTCAGTGTGGTGAACAATACTGGCCCTGTGTTTGGAGGCAGTTTTGGAAAGAAGATGAACCCCGATTGTGTTTGCCAGAGCAGGGAGAAGGAGGCAGTGTGTGAGATATGAGATGGACAGAGCTGATCACTAACCACGTCAGAAAGACTTGGGCCTGTATCTCTGCTGTCCATCTGTACCAGCCAGCAGAAAGCAAAGCACACTCAAAACATCCATTCTTGGGATCATTACAGTGTGCACTGGATAAAATGAAGGCAGTATCAGGAACTCTAGGTCTGTGCTATTAAGCTAGAAAAATAGTTAGACCTAGATAATAGTTACAAGTAGACCAGGCATTGAGATGTGTTTCTGTCCCTATGTGTAAGAAGGAAATTGAGAAAAATCAGCAGAACTCTGTCCTCAACTATCTTGTTCTTGTTAGCCACTGTGAGAGTAAATGTTAAGCGTGTGATGTGGGATTTCCAATTACATTCTTAATGTGAATCTTCAATTTAATTTAGATTCACCTGGGAATATTATAAATTGTAAGAATTGAGAAGATCAGTAATGCTTTTAATGATCTGATCTTTCAAGCTAGATGTTCTTCTTGCTTGGACCTAAGGGCTGGCTTACAGGCTCTCTTTTGTGTTTTGTGAGAGCATTTTAGATGGCTCTCTTTGCCAGCTCCATCCCTTCAGGGGGATGGAAAAGGGAAGTCATGCTGTAGCCCAAGGCTGCAGTACAAAGCATCAACCTGATCTGCTGTGACCATTTCGTCTAGGACATCATCTTTAACTCCTTTGCAGCTCACTGACTTGGAGATCAAGTGAGAAGCAGTTTCCACAAAGGATGGTGTGGTGGTTAACCTTGTCTGCCTGTCAGGTTCCTACCAAGCTGCTTTCTCACTACCCCCTACTCGTATTGAGCTAACCCACCACAGATGCTTATTAGGTAAAGGGGAGATAAAATACAACCATTCTCTATAAAGGATGGTTATTAGGCCCTTGGAGAGTGTGGAATGTATCGCGGAGACATGGAAAAGGGGAATCTGTGAAACACCATCCAAATTTGCCTCTTCTCTTTCCCCACTTACATTTCTTTCTTCTCTGTCTGGCAGTAGAGATGGGCAGGAGACAGCTTGGGTTTCAAACAGCTTTTCTGAAGTTAGCACTACAAGTTTGGGGAATATTTTTGGAAGGGAAGCACAGTCGACAAAGCATATTTTCAAGCCAGGCTAAACACTTGTGTGGGAAGAGAGGAACTGTGCCATCCCACTTGTTCTGCTTTTAAATTCACCATGTGCTTTCACATAATCTGCAGGAGAAGCCCAAGACTGGAGTAAAAAATTCACTGTCAAATAGGACCGATGTGCAGTTTTGGCTCTTTTTTGTGTTGTTTCATTGTGGTCCCCTAGGAGTCATGAATGCCACTAGCCTGTATTTCACTCTGCTTTTAAAAGTATTAGCTCAAAACAACTTTTGCCCATGTAACTGCACAACGCACATTCTCAAACATCCCTTTAAGTTGCAGAAACAAAACATAAGAAAATATTTTCCAGATTTGTGAGTCCATGGTCAGCCTGAGAGTATCAGGATAACCTGGGTGATCATATTTCTGGGAACAACATAGTTTTTATTGACTAATTAAATGTATGCAGCTTATTAGAGCTAAAGAACTGTACTTCATGTTGTAAAGTAATTGTGGGCACTGGAAAGCTGTTGTAAGAATGTTAGAATTTACCACCCACTGGAGTGAAACAGCCCCATGCTGCATTCCTTTACCACCATGCATTTAGATAAGTTAACACACATCACACGCATCATATTCCATAATAGTCTAAATTTTGTGGGGACAGACTTCAGTCCAGATACCCCTGCTTTGTCAGAGGAAAGCAGACATGCAAGCATAGACACTCAGTTCACAAGCACCTACAAGGTAGATATCAACACCTAAATTTAGGTGTCCTAATAAACAAACTGAATCATCAGGAGCTTCACTAGGGTCTAAAGCATAGTTTATATCACTGAAGTAGACATGTAAAACAGGAGAGATGACTCATGTCCTAATAGTGTCTACTTCTTCCTGAATGTCTAACATTCTGCATTTCTTTGGCTTGGCTGATCTGTTCCAATGCATCAGAGAAGCTAGATTTTAGTTGATTCATTCTATCCTGTGTATGAGGCAAGAGTTGTATATCAAATACCTACATTTTTTTAGCTAAAAATTTCTAGAATACGTAATTTGTCCTGTGTAAACAGAGGAACTGTACTGCAGATGGATAAAGGTACAGGTGAATGTACAGAGAAGCAGGCAGTATGTGAATTATTAGCCTCTTCCATGGCAGATTAAAAATTAAGAGGGCTGACCAAAATCTTCAATTTTCTTGTCAAATATTTCTTTCCAGTTGAAATTGTCTTGAGAAAGGAAAAAAAAAAAACAAACCCAATTTGAATGTTCACGCTCTACAGTCACTTCTGTATCATTTTAGGATGCTATCAGAGGAGGTGCTGTCATACCTCCACAGATGTAATGCACCTTGGGGAGTCTTACCTTGCCCCCAGTATTCATATATTATTGTGGGTCTCTCACACAGAAAGAACTTTGGCTATAGGAGAGAATTAGGGTCAAGATATTGGATGATCTCTTGGTGAAACTGCTGTTTATCTCTGCTATTAGTAATAATAAAGTTATTTTTAGGAATAGTGTTTTTTTCTTTCAGGAAGTACAAACAAGTTCCCAAATTATGCAGCTAGTGAATTTTCCATTTAGAAAATGTCCTGCAGTGATACCATCATCAGATATTTCTCTTTCATGGGCCGCTTGATATATTATTTTCTGGTTTACTCATTGACTGTTTGGTCCTATAAGCTAAATTAAGCAAGAAGCCATAACAGGGTTTGCAATACTAGGCCGCTATTGTATGCTTACAGTGCATTGTGCCTTGGGCCCAATTGAATGTTACCAACCACCCAAGCATTCGCCATTGACACATAAATGAATATTTGGATGTAGCTTGTTAGTAAATGTAATGTCCCCAGCAGTTTTATTTGGATGATTATATTATTGCTAATTAAAAGAAAATGTCATGACTTTTGGAAAATAATTGTTCGTGCAATATGTTATTTACTCTGAAAAATTACTCTGTGTAAGAAAATGTGGAAATTATATGGGGTGGGGGAAGGGAAGAAATATTCAGGAGAGCCACGGAGTTCTCAGAAGTGTGAGTCTCATTGAAATCAGTGGGGCATAGCCAAAACCACTTCTGGTAATGTGACTCACTCATATACCTTAACAATCATCCACGTTAACCACTCTTTAGATGCTCCCCATCATTTGCTCAGATGCACTTTAGGTTTTATTTAGTGTCAGGGGAAAGAAAGTTTAATTCAGTTAACCTACCAGCAAAATGTAGTAGCTAGAAGGTGGCAATCTTGGTGGCAGCATTAAAGACTACTAGGTATTTAAAAAAAAACCGCAACAAAACAGCAATGAAAAATCCTTGGCTTCTCTGCCTCCGTGCTTCCATCCGCCTCATTTACATAATGGTTTAGAGCATTATGTAATTTAAATCAAATCTCTGCCAGTCGGCACCAGCGTCCATTGCATCTTTTCCATGAAACTACGCCAAGTTGCTGAAGTAAATGTATTTGAAAGGAATGACAGAAATGAAATAATTCTGTCTCTCTGACGCCAGGGGTCTGACCCACCGCTTATTGCAGTCACACAAAATATTCTCCTTGACTGACAGGAGCTGAGGATTGCACCCTCAGCACCCATGTAAGCTCTTAACTCTCATTCCTAAACTTGGCAACCAAACCCAGTTGGTTTTCAATTGCAAACGGGCAGAATATCCCTCCTCTTTGGACAGCAATAATCTCTCTCTGTCTCTCGGGGCAGGGGGGGATGGAGATCTCTTCCATCAGAGTGGAAGATCCACTAGCTTTATCCAAATAGTGTTGTCAAATTTACAGTGCACTAAATAATGAATCAAATCTTCAATATACCCCAGCAAAGAGCAACCATCCACTCCCTGACAGGATCCCTGTTCAGTTTGTTCTTTGTTAGTCTCCATTTCCATTACCAGGGAAGATATTTTTGCCAGTGCACTTCTAAATCTGTGCCTTTTGATTTTTCTCCTGTGTATTTTATTGCAAAAGCACTGAATCGTCCTTCCAGTAGCTGGGACTCCATTAGCACTGAATGTCATCCAAACCCATAGACAAATAGGGACCCTGCATCCTTGTCCAGGGGAACCTGCCATGATAGACAGAGATGCATTGCATGGGACAAGCAGGAGAACAAAGTAGCTGTGCCCAAATCACATAGGATTGGTGTGAATGTCACTTGAAGGTTATTGCTGTAGACATGGAGAGGTTTGTGGAAAGATTATGTTGACTCAGAATAAAGTAGGTGGGAGGGTGAGATAATTTTATTGACTGATGAATAGGAAAGGGATGGAGGTGGAGAAGGATGAGAAACTGGGCGATCTGTAGGTGTATGGACGGGGTGGAGTTCAGTGAAGGATGGTGGTTGTGGAGCAAAGTGCTCCTGATATTGCAGATGGAGGAGTGCTTGGCAGGACTGGTTGTCTCACATCATATCTGCAAGATGCCTGAAGGGGACCTGCTACCTCCCACAGCTTAACTTTGTAGGATCTGGGTCTGTCTTTCCCAGCCTTTCATACCTAATGTTTTCTTGACACTTTATCTCAGCCTCTTATTTTTGTCAACTATATTGCTCCAGTTACTATGGGAAATGGAGCTCAGTTGCTATGTCATGTTTGTCTCTTAGTGCAATGCTAAAATTGTCAAAGAGGCCCTGGCTTTACTTATACAGTTTCATTCATCTTTTTTAATGTAAACATATGAGTTCTGGTGATTACTTGTAGAAGTTTGTTGGTTTTTCCTGCTTATTAAATATGTCTCCATGACTAAAATGGGATTTAAGTTATGTGTCTCCATAACTTAAATGGATGATGCCTTATCTATAACTTTGTGGTAATGCATCAGACAGCTTTCCAGCTGTGGCTCCCTCTCCTCTAGAAGCATGCATCCAAGCTTTTGGTGGCCATAAAACCTGCTTTCTTTCAACAGCATAACTATCCCATAATGGCTTCAGAATATGTTTTAATAGCTGTTTTACAACTTCCTATATCCGTTCGACTGTCTTTACAAAACACTCTGTGAATAAAATGGACGAGATTTGATATATTTTATTCATGTGAACATTCAAAGCACCTAATGGTGTGAGTAGTGTATATTATATTTGGCACAACATGGAGTCCTCCTGTAAATTTCTTATTTCTTGTTCAAAAGCTAGGAAGTACATCCTGAGCTGGAAATATTTCTCTTTGTGGTAGCTCTTTGAAAGCTCTGTTGGTTTAGAGTAACAAAGAAGAAATGTCTCACTGCATCTGAAGGCTGTGTAGTTTATAGTAAAATAACTCCGAGGCCAATCTCTAGTTAATTAAAATGGACATTAAAACCTGTTGGGTGAATTATAATTTTCGGCAAATTATAGAGATGCGCACTGGTAACTATAATATGCTACTTCCCTCTTACTTATTTCTGTCATTTTGTTGCAGGATAATTTGAAATAAAAACACCTGCAAAGAAAGCAGAATATTTTTAGCTCACTAAAAATATATATTTTATCATAAAAGAAGACTTAGTGCCAGCATTTAATTCTTGGCATAATATTTGTCATCCTCAAATACTGCTTCAATATCGGGATGAAATCTTGTGAATTCATTTCCTTTTAGCACATTAGCTTCCAGAAGACTTTGTCTTATCAATAAGTCATGGGTAATGTCAGAATGCCACAATTCTGATGAGTGAGATGCTAGCAAAACTCATTAAACTGGATTTAAAGAAGACACAATGTAGGGAGAGCTGGTTGTGATGAAAGGGTCATGGGTCAGTGACTCTGAGATTTTGGTTTGGACATTTTATGTTAGTGGGGGGGTTTTTTGTTTGTTTTTTTTTTCCCAGCACTATGAATACAGTGAGTTCTCTCATTTATTTCTGGCCTGGTTGGCATGCATGGTGAACAAACAGGACTTGATTTTGGAAATCTGTGCTGTGAGATGTCATATCAACCTGCAGGGTTGTCTTGTGACGTGGGTAGCAAGAGGAACTCTGTCTCACAGCTACTTTGCGTCAGTCTGGGGCTGATTTCAATGCTGTGCTTTTCCTAGCAGATCTCCTTTGAGAGCTAAACATTGCAGCCATTTCCATCAGATTTTTGTGTAAACCCTTTCCCCTACAGGCCAGCCATGGGAACCTGCCCAGTCCCCACAGGCACTGGTGTCTCCAGCATCCCTTTTTGCACCTTCAACTCTGAGCTCACCCAACAAGATATCATTGGATGAAGAAGTATTTGCAGGTTGCCTTCATACATTGCAAAAAATTCCCAGGGTTTTCCAGCTCCCTCCAAGCTTGGTTACCTTCTAGACCATCAATTTAAAACCTCAATTATACACTCTCTGGTGTTCATGCTCTGGTGTGAAAGTACTCTCTTTAAAGAAAGCATTTCTATCCAAATATTCCTGGTCCTAATAGATCACTTCCCCAGCTGCTGTGACTTCCCTGGGATGGGTAGAGTTGTGCTGATTTATGCCAGCTGGAGATGTGGCTGATTATATGTGTTAGGAACATGTACCACAAATAAATCATTATTTATGGTCTTGACAAAATTGTGCCTGTTGGAAAAAAGAAACAAACCAGATATCAATTTAAGCAGAAGTAATGTGTGCTGTGTAAAATTTCAAGGACGGTATTATTCAGTTTCCCCCTTGTTTTGATGTGAGCACACAGATTTTCAGAGTGTATATTAACAGCAACTGAAATTTTTCAGTTAAAAGAGAATTTCCCATGACACGTCCTAGCTGTGCAATGTGGAGTGCGGTATAACGTAAAGTGAATTAAGTCTCAAAAGGTTTCCTGTTGATTGCCTGTAAAATTATGAAGTGTCTAGTCTAAGTCACCTAAACTCCTTTAGCCTCTCGATCTTTATGTATCTTTATGTAGAAGTTATTTATTTGATCTTAATTAAAAATAGGAGTTCTCCACAAAGCCATTACTTCATGGTCGGAATAAAACTTTCATGCAATCCCATCTCACCTTGTAGTCTTTTAAAATATGATAAAATGTTTGTGTGTATGTGTAAATTTATGCATAAGTATTTCTGAATCTAGGCCAGTGACATTAAATTAGATGTGTCATTGTATTTTTTTTTTTTCCCTAGCTTATTATTCTCATGTTTTGCAGGGTTCTGCAGGTCACAGGAAAATGCCAAAGAGATTATATGGAAAACAGGCAGGGAGGGGGAGAACATGACAGTATTCCATGTGGTCTCAAACATTTAAAAGAAACCCATCCTTGTGACTGGTTTTTTTACTACACAAGTTAGGAATGCAAAGTCTATATTTAGTCACAAACATTTCTTAAACAAAAAGATAATTTAGGACTCCTGAATGTTATTTTGTAAGATTTAGGTCTATCAGAATCCCAGTGGAAACATACCTGCTGCATGGGCTATCATCCATCTCCCCAGCCCATGGTCAGTAGTAGCTTCTTGAGTGACATCACAGAAATCAGTAGGGTGAAATGAACACAGTCCTACTAGAGATTAGTATGTGTGATGGTATCTAACCTTTAGCCTGTGAGTGCCACTTTCACATTGTTGATCTTCAAGTTTAGCTCCTTTATTATCACTGCCAGGTGCCTGAAATATATGCATGCATGTCCTTGATAATACACCAGGCAAGCAATCCTATGCCATCATGCAAGAGGGAGATGGAGGTGCAAGTAACTGTTGCTTCTCTGGTCAGTGTCCTACCAGGTGTAGTGCACAGCAAGGACCTCAGCCTCTGCTTCCCCTCTTGCTTCTGGGGAATGCGACGTACCTCCTGGCTCATGTCAGTATCTTGGGCCATGATAAGGCATTGGCAGACATTAGGGTGGTGATTGGAGTCCACAAAGCCCATGCAAGATCAGGAAGGCAGCTAACCAGAGGTGAGCAGGACCCACTTTCCTTGAATATACATTCCTTCAGGCAACCTGTTGCTCAAAGTGGCCCTTTGGGTGATGGTCAACCATCCATGAGGAGTCAAGGAAGGGCTTGGAGGGCACACAAGTCATGTTCTGAGAACCTGAAAGGTCTTCTGAGCTAGGGTGGCTGAAGCCTATGAGAGTAAGGCTAAAACTAAGGAAAACGGCATTTATCTTTCTGAATAAATACAGGTGTTAGCAATATCTTATTTGTTTGTACTGTTCTCACTCCTTGCCATGCCACAGAAAATATGCTTCTTGGGGCTTTATTTTCATATGCACATTTTGTTTAAATAGCCAGTATGTTTTTATCAGCAAGAAGCTATATTAACTGAATTTAACAAAGACAAAGCAAGAGGGAAATGTTCATTCTATGCATGGTGATATCACAGAAAAAATGTTTTCGAAGCCTTGTACTTCAAAACTATGCCTGAGAGTAATGGAAAAATCCAGGCTCATATTGTAAAAACATGAGTCACAACAGCTATTATCTCTTAAGAAATGGCATTCCAGCTCTTTGATTCAGTCATTGATGATTTCCCTTTTTAAGTTATGGTGCTTTCTTACCCTTTTAAGAAACTTCTAGGCTAACCCTTGCTATTTGTAGAAATGTTTGCAATTCACAGATTAAAATAAATTAGACATAGAAAGGACCTGTGAAATTATCTTGTCCATTTCCTGAAAACATATGAAATAGAAAAAGAATTAGGCTAAATATACATATATTAAAATTTGGAACTTTAACTTATGTACAATGTGAATACAAAACATGTCAAGATTTTTCAATTGTAGGGATGCTTCAAAATATAATTTTTTAAGGGAAAGTAAATAGAAGAGTAACAAAAGCTCTAATAAAGTTTGTATAGAGTTTTCCAGTTTTTCCTAGGCAGCTACCTTTCTGGAATTTGCAAATAAAACTGAAAAGATCTAGTTTTGAGTAGTTTGAAGTTGATTCAATTTTCTAATAAGAGAGAGCTTTAAGCAAAAATAATTCACTTTAAAAAAGTAATTTAAATTTCTTATTTTGATTAGGTTTTTCTGACTATTTTATCTCCCTCACCATCCCCCTCCCTTTTTTTTTTTTCTTTTTGAAAAAGTTTTGACCAGTTCTATTGCCAGAATGGCTTCTTTCAGAAGTGTTTAAGGAATTTTGAGAAGGATGCTGAATATTCTAGTGAAGATTCAGTTTTTGTGATCAAACAACACCCATGAAAACTGTGGTACTGTAAACAGACATTTCACACATTCTGTCATCATGTTAGTAAAATACTAGGTGTCCCTCATGCTATACGGCCATGTGTCCAGTTTGGGTATATGGAGAAGGTGGTGCAGAGGTGGCTACCACCAGTTTTCCAGCAAAGGTTGGAGGAAGTTGCCTGATCTGTGATCTGAAGCACTGGAAGCAGGTAGTTGGTGCAATACAGGTCCTGAGCACCTGCAGTTGTACAGGGGTATTAACTTTGGTTCTCCATGTGCTTCCATGTCTGCACAAGCTCAGGCCAGCCACAGAGTCCATGAGCAGACTGAGCCCTTGCCCAAAGCAGTGTGGGCTGTCTTGTGTTGGTATTAGTGCTACGTAAGGACAAAAGCACATAAGATCAGATGACTGGTTTCTCCAGACTGGTAGCCTAGAAAGAAGGTAAAAATAAGGTGAATATAAGTAGTCTTTTTTGCATGCACGAGGTTTTGCAGCAAAGGGATTTTCTCCGTAAGAGACATCATCTTTGTGTTTAAAACCATTAATGGATCTTTTGCCCTTAGATTTGTCTCATGGCTTTGTGAATCTTTGATATTTGCAGCCAACAAATTTCACAGGATAACTCTGCACCATGTGGAATGTGGCTTCAGTGGTTGTTTCAAAGCTGCTGCTTTGTGGTTTCATTTGAAATTTCTCCATTCTTGTGTTATGAGAAAAAGTGAACAATCATTCCCCATTCACTGTCTTCACTGCACTCATGATTATCTAGACCTCAACTAACCACCTGCATTAATCTCTTCTCCGTTTTAGAGACCTAGTCTGTGCCCTTCCAGAAGTACTGATCAGCCACTGATTTTTGTTGTCCCCTTCAGCACTGAGACAGGTTTCGCTGTGAGGAAACAAAAATCAAAACAACACAAAACCTCTGCGAATTCTCTGGCCACCTGTACTGATGTCATTTATAGAAAGTGAAATTCTATTTGCTTGCACTGGTGCTGAGTCACAAAGTGTTGAGCATAAGAAAACTCAATTTGTGGGAAAGCTTCTAATTTCCTGTTTTTCAGGAGAAGGGGATAAAACAAATGTTGTGAGGTGAGAGAGATAAGGAATAAAGAGAATAAATCTAAATAAAGAACAATGTCAGAATACCCAAACTCCAGGAAGGTTAATTCATTTTAGCTCTGCTTCTTCAAACAAGCAGTAATACGGAGTATAATGTACAAGCTCTAGTAAATCACTTCTGTATGATAGGCTGTGATCAATGACAATTTAATGAATTCATTTTAAAATGAAGTCAGAATAGGAAAAACAGTAGTTATTTGAAAGAGTACTTTACTCAAATAAATTGAGTCAATAAATATGCTATTTGTCATGCAGAGTCCGGTTAAAGTTTTGTTTGCTAACAAAAATGCTGTCATCACAGAGCCTAATAAAAGCAAACTATCTGGAACTATCCACTGTAATTAGACAAATACCATCTGAAAGCAGAAAACAACAATTGTGGCTGAACAAAGAATTGTATCCTGCACACATGGAAGAATGCAGTAGGGTAGCCCACCTCAAAATCTATTTTGTTTGTCACCAGCTTGTATTCTGATTTAGCATGAATGGTCTGTTGGTGGTAAAAAACAAGGGCTGTGTTTCTTCTGTGAAATGAGTTTTAATTGTTGTGTAATGAGGATTTCCCTTGCTGGAAATACATGTCACTGAAGTCACTATTAAATTGCAAAATACAGCTTCAGTGAACTTGGATGGATTTGTGCAGGCTACTAGAACAGGAAAAAGCTTCATCCCTTTTCAAACAGTAGTTTTACATTAATTTTCACAGTTATCCATGTTGTTTAGTGCAGATACAAGAAGGCTTTTTGTTCTGCTGTGTTTTTCACGCTTGACTTTATTCATGTAACTTGAAGAGATGTGACAATTCTCACTCATTTTAATTCAGGCGGGAATTGGAAGTGTTAGCAGTGAAACACCATCAACCCAAGATTGTCAAACCTCACAGGTGTAAGTTAGATGTTCAAAATGTTATGGGATGGAAGGAGGCTAGTTTTGGGATATGATGAACTGGAAGCAGTGGCTATTCATCATCTCAGAAGCTTGGAGCGCTCTTATGAAGGTTCCAGGGCTTTGCCAGGCACATTTGGGCTTCCAACATCCTTCAGATTGTAGGGTGTGGAGGAGAAAATGCTCAAAAGTCTTGACAGATATCTTGGAGAAGGTATTTCCTATCCCAAAGGAAAATGAAAATTATGTTGCAGAAGCCTAAGGCAGAGGTTATGAAGAATTTCTATGTGATTTAAGAATCTGAACTTGACCCTTCACTCTTTAAATTTGGAATAGAACAGCTGGGCATTTTTAAAGTTTGCATCATGTGGATGGAGATCGACTGATTTAAATCTGCCCTGCAGTCATCTTAGGCACATTGTTCATCCACTCCCAGAGCAGCATTTTCAAAAAACAGCTAGGAATCCAGATCCTTGTGGCTTTCAATGAAATTTAAGCTTGTATGAATCTAAATTACTCCTTAGTCGGGATTTAGGATCCCAAGTGATTGAAAAACTTAAGAGTACTCCATAGTCTATCTATCTACAACGTCTAGCTCTGATCACGAGTGATTCCTAACTGAAATTATAGTTTCAGTCATTTATATTTTCCTTGATGTTTTACTAACCACATAAAAATAGATGAAGAGTTTCCTGTTAACAGATAGCTTACGAGTTATTTGGGTCATTCTGATGGCTTTGTTCTTCTTGCTTTGCTCCTGTCACTAATGTTTGGTACTTTTTGTTTCAGCTGTTTCTACTACTAGAAGTAAAGACCAGTACAGACAAAGCAGGATGAAAAGATGGCTGACTTCTTGTTACCACCGGGTACTAACAGCTTCCACCGGTTCACGCCTGAATCCTTGGCTGCTATTGAGAAACGAATTGCAGAGAAGCTTGCAAGGAATGCGAAGCAGGAATATAGAGAGCAGCTGGGTGAAGAAGAAAAACCTCAACCTCAGTTTGATTTGCAAGCTTGCAAGAAGTTACCCGATATCTATGGGACTGTTCCTCCAGAGCTCATCGGAGAACCATTGGAGGACCTTGACCCATTCTACAATGATCGTAAGGTGAGCACCAGACAGCCATCCTGCTTCCTTGCTTTTGCTGAAGCATTAAAACTTTCTCTGTTTTGAGGGCTCTGGTTTTTATTGTTCTACAGCCAGTAAAAGTATTTTTTTTTTTTCCAAATGAAAGGTCAGAGTTTGGGCATGAGCAGGGCTCCCAGCAAACATCTAAGCGAGAGTGCAAAGAGGGATAAAAAGTACGATTAATACTTGGGTGTTTTCAGATAACTTTTTGTATGAATATACAGTGTCTGAAAAGAGCAGAGCTGTTGCTGAGTTCAGTGAAGCCAGAAGTTTTTATCTACCCTATCTTGTCTTCTGCATGAACCTTGTCTCTTCACAGGTCTGTTTACCACTTAAGCTCCTTAATGTTAAGGGCTTCTGGGTGACTTGAGCCTTGTGCTAGCACTCCGCACAAGAGCAGGAGGCACCTCTGTAACCAGGTTCTTTGCCTGCTGAGGGAGAGTTTAACTCCATTTAAGATGACTGAAATAGAGCTGAAGGGAGATGTGAGTAGCTTGCACAATGCTGGCACTTTGCGGAAGGGTAGGCTTTGTGAGCATCACCTGATGAGGAATCACGTGTAGGCTGGACCAAAGCCACAACAGCACAAACAGCTTCTGTCAAAAGGCTGTTGACAGGAGAGCTGGACTGGTTGCTTACTACAGTTTGTTCCCCTTTCGAAACATTTCACAATATGGGAGACAAAATAAGGCTTGGAAGCACAGTGTATTTTTAGGCAGCTTCCAGCTCTTTCAGGTACTAATGTTCCTGATTTTGGGCTATGCTATTTCCTGTAAACAAGGAATTAATATGACCACAATATTGCTTCTATTAAAACAGTGTAGAAACAGGTGCAACAGCTACAGAATAAAAGTTAAATGGATAAAGACAAATAGATTACCTACCTGGAAGGGCCAGAATTAATTTACCTTTAAATTTGCCTGCTATCCTGAAGCACAAGCAGCAGGATATAGATTTGCAGTTTTAGTGCCATGGAAGTCTTAGACTCAAGGTGGGTGAGTTGCTTATAGTTTACCTATTAAGTGTCCTGATCCTGTCTCTGAGTGAATATTACTTCCGCTGTGCATGGTGGGGCATCTTCACAACTCTCTAAATTGGGACAGCATCCAATTCACCTTTGCTTTGGATTTAAGATAACTCACCTCATCGGTTTTCTCTGCCCATATTAACCTGAGTACAATGACAGTACCTCAGTGCCAGGGTCAGATCCTTCTGTGGAGCTGTACCTTGTGCAGCTACTTACTTGGTGAGACAAAAAACATCGACTGAAAGAAACAAAGTGCTCAAGGTAGGAAAGATGGGGTAACAACATAGTAAGGTTCCCAGCACCTGGGAAGAAGGGCATTATAAAAGTCCCTCAACCACATTTTAGTCTCCAGGTAATTTTTAAAATTATTTTTAAAAGTGATTCCACTCTCTTCCTAGCCCTGTGATGGAGGTGATCACGCAGGACTCTGTAAGGAATGAAAGCAGAAAAAAATGTTGGGATATTGCAATAAGACAGGCAACAGCTCTGGTGGGAGGGTCTTTGACAAAATTCTTCACCAAGTGAAAAGGAATTTTGGGGTCCTGGGAGGGAGTGGGGAAGAAGTATGGGATACTGGCAGGAATTTCCAAATGGGATGTGGGCTGGGGAAAGCTGAGCATAAATGCAAATATTGAATGTTCTCATTTTCTATTTTGTTTTCCAGACCTTTATAGTACTGAACAAAGGGAAGACAATCTTTCGATTTAGTGCCACTCCTGCCTTGTATATACTTAGTCCTTTCCATCCAATCAGAAGAGCAGCAATTAAAATTTTGGTACATTCATATCCTTTCTGTTGATTTCCCTCTTCATGTATTTTATATGGTTTTTAAACACAGATGAATGGAAGTCAGAAACCATTTTATTTCATTAAGCTGTTTTAAATCTATTGGCTGAATTTGCTTGCTCAAGCAGAAATACACTTGGATTTTTGGTTTGTTTCATTTTATATTGTTATGTGAGCTATGAAAATGACTGTATTATACTGCTGACATCAGATAATGTGAACTACACTGGAAGTCTGGTGAGTTTACTCAGGATTAAAAGGTGTGAAGGGCCTGGTCAGGTTTAGTGAAGAGTCAGTGGAAAAAACTGAGTGTAGGACCTTAGAACAGAAGGGAACCAGTGGGCTGGAACACACCTGGGGAAATCTACACTGATGGAGGGCTTTGCTACTGAGCACTTGAGCAGCCTCTCCCATGAGACTCTGTGACACCATATGCAGATGCAATTTAATTTTGAAACTGCCTCAGAGCTGAATTTTTTTGCTCTCCTGAAACAGAACATTTAAAAAATTTTGTTGGGGTTTTTTATGTTTTTTTATTGCAATGTGTTATCCAACTAGGAATGAAAGCACAGGCTGACCTGCTGGACCTTTTGATGGAAGGGCGATGCCCGATTTCCCCTAGCTCAAGTTCTGAAGTCATGCAAGATACACTGCAGCAGTTTGTTTTGGCTTGTTTTTTAACATGGCCACAGAAACATTTTATTCTGACATAGTCACATCTCTCTGGAAGACCAAACTGACCCAAATGCTCAGCTTTGTGTGAACATTACTAAAAACACACTTTTTCATAAGTTGCCTGCTTTCTCTGCAGTGCTCATGGGGGACCTGACAGTGATAGTTCAAAGACTCCACATGCTGCCGTGATGATCGTGTGATGTTTTAATAATGAAAATCCCTCATCTGCAATGTTCATGTAAACCACAGAAAACTAATAAATACTAAGCAGTATATATCTTATAATCATTGGTTTATGATAAAATTTCAGGGAAAAAAAAAATAAGGAAGGAAACCAGCTTCCCAGTGATTGTCCATGTAGTGGCAAAAAAAAAAGTTAGAATATAGGTATTCTAACAAAAGGACAGATAGGTGAAACTTCTAGTAACAATAATTCTATGCAGAAATGAATATGGGATATCAATCAAGACATTAGTATTTTTACTAAGAATACACCACAGAATTTTGCAAAGAGATTTGCTTATGGATCGCAGTACAGCATATGCTGCTGCATACCCAGAGCCCAACAATGTTTATTAGGTATAGCTAGATCAGCACAGTTAAGTTAACTTCACAGCCATGCTGAAGTTAATTGAGGTCAATGAATTTACATGGGTATGGCTAAAAGAAAAATTTGAAAATTGAGCTTCTTAGCAAAAAAAACATGTGTGTATGAATACTGGCTCCAGCTTTGGAGACCTGTTCTGTCTGCTCACTTTTTTCCACACTGGCTGGTGAAGCCAAGAGGTCACAGATATATGTTATACATAGGAACTATATGCCCTCCATAACAGTCAACCAAAAGATAAATATGCAAGAAATCCTTATCACATTACTTCCAAGGATAAAGACCACAGAGAAGTGAATTTGAAAGATATGTCAGGAACAGAAATATGGTCAGATAAGGAGTATAAAATTTCAGGAGTGGAAGGTCGCAATGCAGATAAAATTTTAGTTCCAGAAATACCCGAGTTATCAACTTATGTTGATAATGTCAGGAAATCCAACAGCTCAGTCTTCAGCAAGAACAGGCAGGAGGCAGCACCTCCAGTCCCAGTGAAACAGCAGTGAAGTTCCTGCATCAGACACTGATTTGTTTTCTGTCGATAAAGATGTTTCACATCAACCTGAAACACAAAGGCCAATTGGCTGAGCAGGCAGTCAATATCCTAGGCAAAAGGGAACCTGAATTGGCAAGCACTCAAGCAGATAATATCACAGACATGAATCTGGGCACCAGATCTATTGTCTTGTGTGACTGTAATCAAGCAATCTTTGTTTTCCCCAGGGCAACAGCTAAAAAAGAGCATTAACAAATTGTGTCCTGTCATGTAAGTGTCTGAAGCAACATCTTTAGTAGATGCCATATTTCCATTTCCAGTCATTGACTGTACCTTGAAGGCCAACATTAGAACTGAGTAGAGAGGCCAGAGTAAAATCATCCTATATAGAAGCTGTGAGGGTCACATTTCTTGGTTAAGTAGCTGTAGATGGATTTCTTCCTCTGAGACTTCAGGCAGAATAGATCCTGACGTTCCCTGCTCATCCAGCCAAGCCTCATTAGTCTAGTCATACAAAAATACACCCTTCCAAGGAAAAAAAAAACATCCACAGCCTACTAGTAATGTGAATGGCTTCAATTAACAGTGCCTTAAACCTCTTTTAGGTATTTCTCCTCTTCTTCAGAGACTAGGAGGCCTTGTGAAAGGACCATGGTCCAGATGACTATCAGAACAAGGCTCTGGTCCATTTCTGTCACAGAGACATGGGGATTGCAGAACTGTATCCCATCTATTGCAAATGCAAAACAGAAGTATTGGATGAACCCTTTGCCTTCCACATCATTATTAGCTATTATTAACATCTTTATTTACTATCTCCACTTATTAATAGATTAAACCACTGGTGACATTTCACTGATGCCTTATGCTTAAAAGACTCCTCTTAGTTCTTCTTGCTTGCAAGCCAAGGACCATCCTGTGTTATCCCTACTTTCTCCAAGCAGTTTGCTGTCCTGTATAAAATCCACAGCAATAGCTAGTTCCTAGATTTTCTAGGTATTACAGACCGTTGGTCTCAATTTACCGCTGATACAGAATGATGTTTTGAGCAAAGTTGCCTTCCTTGATGCTAGGATTAGGGATTCTGACCCATTAAAAAAACAAAAACAAACAAACAAAAACTTCCTTAAAGAATTTCCAATCTTTGTTCATATTTCCTGCTTGCAACTTTTCTCCCATCTGATTTTACACACTTTCCTCTGTAAGAGAAAATTAAACCTTGTGAAGCACCAATTATATGTAGTATTGATTGTGACTAACCTTTGCTAGCACGTATTATATGTAATTTGGCAATGATTACTTAAAGAGCCTCTAGTATTCAGTGTGCTAATTAACAATTATCCATCATAATGAAGTCTAGAATAGAACTATGCCATGTTTGACTCAATATCTTTGTGCTAGAAGATAAAATTTATAACTTTTAGAACCAGTTTGCTCAAATCCTATTCTATAACTTCAAATTGGAAATAATAGGCTTAATTTATTGCAGAAAGGATCCTGATGAGTAACTTAGTATATTTGGTTTGTGGTCCATAACAGAGTCCAACCCATACTTCTGGATTCATTAGCCATGTCAACTCACACATAAGTAGGCTTTCAAAAATTGGAATTAATAGCAATTCTAAGACAATGGTGCTAATAAGATTATCTTAATTTCATCTCCTTTACTTTATTCTTTCTGAGTAGATAATCATTACTGACTCTTTCTAGTGCAAACACTTGCATTAGATTTCAGGTAGGAATGCTAATTTCATTCTGTAGGAATTTATGTTTTCACTTTCTGTTAACACAGATCTCTGTCTTTGATGCATAAACAGCCAAAATGTTCCTTTTTTTCATGTTCTTTGTAGTTTTCAGATTGGTCATGAAACTCAGTTTGAATGGATAGTGCATTTGATGTCCCAAAGCTGACCCCTTACATTGTCAACCTGTGTTCTCTGGTATATTCTCTTTGATGTTTCACTAAGAAGGTGATGACACCTGCCTATAAGTGAGCATCTGGGAAAGCTGTTGGATTCAGCTTATACCACAAGGGAACAGGGTTGTATAAATTCCACCAGTGATCCTAAAATGGGTGGTTATAGAGAAATTTCCTTGCTTGGAATTAAATTGGAGGATAGTAATTGTTTGGCCTGGCCTGAAGACACCACTCTATTTTACAATAATTGTTTCCGTAGCATTTAATAGCATTTCACTGTATTTGAAAAAATAATCCAGTGTTTTCTAGGCTGGCTGCAACTTACAACCTAATTGTGCTAACCAGATGGACATAACTTTTAGAAACATATCTCAGGCTGACTTGAGAAAATGGGACTGAATCTCAGACATCCTTCTCGGTCCTTCAACAGGAGATGGTGGCCCCAGAAGTGGAAAATGTTTGTGAGATGAGCAGTCCCTTTGAGCTCAATTACTGCTTTCTCTGGTGACACTGGGGAATATGCAGGTTGGTTACTACCAATTTAAAATCATAGCTGCTCACATGGCCCGTCAAAAGATGTTCCACTCTATTCAGCATAGATTTTGTATCTGCAAAAGGATAGTATTCATAAAAACATTTCAGGATGTACCTTTGAAATTACATTCTTTGATTAAACAAAATCCCACCAATGGGATCAATAAAGGGGAAAAACAAAAAACCCTTTTTTTTTTCCTAAAGAAAGCAAAAGAATTTTATATTTGGATGGTACTGTTCTTCCTTGAGAAGGGTCCCAACCTATTGACTGGGTTGTAGGCTGTTTTCCTTTGCCTTGTCTTCTCCCACTTAAACTCATTAGTTAAACTTTCTCCAGTAGCATGGGACCTATTATTTATGCAGGAGAATCCCATTATATTTTGTATTTTTTTTTTTACAGAAAATGGCATGTGCTTTTAGGAGAGCAGTTCAGTGAACTATGTTTTCAATTTCAAGAATTCGATTTAGGGTGCTCCTTTTCATATTTATGGCCTCAGCTTAGCAGCTAAGTGCATGGACTATACACTTGGGAGGTTCATTTTAGCCTCCAATTAGGGAAACTGGTGCCTCAGCTGTGGCAGTCAGCTTTGCAGACCAAGACTGTATATATGCCGACCAGGTTTGCAGACCAAGCCTTAAAATTAGTGCTCTTAAACTCATATTAGCTTTTGGTGAAACTTTATACTGAAAGCAAGACCTCAAGCCCATTAGAGAGATTAGAAAGACCTGATTTATAACTTGCCCTACTGGCGGAGAAATGTTTTAGGATGCAAAATAAAATGGGAATTTGCAGACACAGATTTTCCTGTAGATACTTAAATAAGACTAATCCCTCTTTTCATACAAAGTTGTACACCTATGCACATTGTCATCTGACCAACACAGCTGTAAATTTGGGGTATTGTATTTTCAGAAGACTGCAGAATCAGTACGTTTGTTTGTTGTATACATTACATGTAAAAGATGTAGGCAAAGAAAAAAAAATGCTGGGAAGATTCCTTCATTTTTTCTATATTTCTATAATTAGTTCTTCCCTTATGCAAATGTCTATAGTGCTTTTAAGCATCTTGGAAATCATGAGTGAGCTGTCACATCTTGTGTGAAATGACAAAAATTTATGAAGTCTTATATATGCGCTGTTTTCCTTAATTTGCTTCTTTACATTGTTCAGTATGTTTATCATGTGCACTATTTTAACTAATTGTGTGTTCATGGCACAATCAGAGACTCCGTCATGGAATAAATATGTTGAGTAAGTATCTTTGCTCTTTTACAGCTGCCCTTTCCTTGCCTCATCCTTCTTCTTCCATTTATTACATTCTTTTAATCTTGTTTGCTTCTGTCTAATTTCTTTCCAGTAATACTGACCATAGTATCTCCCATGATAAAATATTTAATGAGGCATTTGTTGCCTGTGAAAACTCCCTTAGTAAGTAAAAATTTTTAGTCTACCAAGTTCATACTTATTGCTAAATGTACCTGCTATGCTACCTCAGAATAAAATCACATATGAGGAAAACTCCATTTGAAACTGGCTGGCCTTCCACAGTTCCCATGCAAGAGGTTTGACAGTTGGACACGATGGAATAGGCTGATGGAGTTTAAGTTGGATTATTTCAGAAAATACTTCCTAAGGACATGCTTAGTTCTCTCCTTAGCTTAAACTTATTAGAAGCAAATTTCCTTCTGGACTGAGCACAACATGAGAAGTGTTCCCCTGTAATCGTTGGCAGGCATACTTTATGAGCAAGTATAAAACTGTCTAGGAACACTTTTCTGAGGATTCCTGTCTTTTTAACTTGTCAAACTTTCAGAAAAAAATAGCAAAGATATCACTTTAAGGTTCTTTTGGTTGATTGTTTTTTGGTTTTGTTTTGGTTTGTTTTTTTTTTTAAATTAATTTTAAAAGAGACTAATGGGCTTCAGAAAGCCCATTTCATTTCTTTAAGTTGCTTTAAAGTACTCCTGTTAGAAACAGATACCAGATGCACAAGCTAATCAACCTACAGTGCATTAAACAATTATTTTGGCTCATTGAACCAATCAGAACACACTTTTTATTTTTGACTGACATATGATAAACACAGCCATCTGCTGCTCTGTAGCCTGGTGGTTGGTCTACTCATGGCTGCAAGGAAAGACAGTAAAATGCCCTTATTTTAGGTTTCATAAAATCATGCAGGGCACATCTTCTAGGCCATAAATTACTAATTATAGATAACACTGAACCAAATATTTCATCTGATCACAATAACATCCTAATCCCAGGATGTTTCATGTATTTCTGTATAGTGTACTACCTTCAAGTATGTCTGTGACTTTCCTTTTCCCCTGACATTGTCCTTTTCTTATTGAAAACTTTCACACAGTGCCATAGCCACAATGTATTCAGCTGAAACATGGACATCTCATCCATGTGAGTCAAAATTTGGTCAATGGGTCTACAGCTGAGAATTTGAACATCTTTGAGGAAAATATTGAAGTGCTTGTCATGTCTTCCGTAGGCAGGAAAATATGGATGATGTTATCAGAGCATTAAGCAGGGCATGCAAGAAATGTAGAGCAGAAATGCAAATGCACCCATGCAGCATGGAGGAAATCCTTTCCTTTCTATATTTCCTCTTCTATGTTCTCTCATATCTCTCACCTTTTCCTCCTCAAATGCTGAGAATGAAATCAAGGCAACTACTTTTGAGAAGCGAAATAACCCAATGAACTTTAATTCAAATTGATTAATATTGGATTTGGAAAAGATACATTTAATCCATTTTCTTCTGCTGTTCCAGACACTCACAGGGGATACAAGAGTAACCTTGTGCAAATATTTGTCCTAGATCTTGCTTTAAAACATTTTCCTTACCATTTTTAAAAAAGAAATCAATTCAACTTACCCCTACTAAAACTTTTTTTAAAAATCATTACTTCTGTTGTTAAAGAAGCTGTTCAGTTGCTGGAGGACTTTGCCCGATCCATTTAGAATTAGATGATGATTATACAATCAATTAAACCATCTGACATGCTGAATAAATGCAAGTGCTTTATCATTTTAATGAGCTTATGTACCGTTAAGTATTTTTTTTTTAGTTCTTTGCATGTGTTTTCTGCATATATTACTGAATACACATGCTTAAAGAGACTGTCATGTGGATGACCTATATTTGAAATATCAGAGCAAAACTAAATAGGAACCTTGAAAAGTCAGATACAAGATAATGCTTAGGAGTATGGCCAAAGAGAAGATGTGAGAAACATTTAATACTGTTGCACAAACACTATCCTGCTAATCTCCATTTGAAGATGAAGTGTACTGAGGTTTTATAACATGTGTAACTAGCTCTGCCGTGTGACATGATGGCAGGAGGGTGTGGGATTTGGCACTACCTGTATGTGGGCCCAGTTGCAGGTAGAGAAATGCAGCTGAGAGAAAACATTTCCTTTTTATGCATAATGAAGTTATTCCATATATTACCACCTTTAATTGCTTACACCTTTTTTTTTTTCTTCCTTTTTTTTTTTTTTTTTAACCCAATGGGAATCCCAACTGTTATAATTTTGTGTGTGTGATGGCACCATTACAGCTACTATTGTTTAGGGACTGAAAAGAAAACTCAAGCTAGTGTTTCCAGTGAAAACCCTAACATCATGACTCACAAGATTTGTGTTTTATGCGATTTTAGGTGTTTGGTTTTTGTTGTTTTAGGTTTTGGTTTGGTTTGGGTTTTTTCGTAGGCTTTGGTTTCATCTGCATCTTCATTTGGAGAAAAAGGGGTAGGGAGTGCCAGTGGTGGATACTAAACATTTATTATTTTCATTAAGATACAGCCTAGAATACCTGGTCCCATTGGGCTAGATGTAGAAACATAAAAAAAGAGGTGAGGTATGCCCTGAAGTATGTCTCTGATGGTAGGTGGAGCTCTGGGTGAATACAGATCTGAATGTAGTAAGTCAGGTACATTACTGTCCTCCACAGAGTATTTGCTAAATTTTATTGCAAGTATCATCTTTATTACAAAAGGTAAGATATATGTTCTATCCAAGATCATCACCATCAAGAGGCTGTTGATAATAAACAATATATCTTAGTAAGGGAAAAAAAACCACTCTCGTGTCTCTTTTACTGTCAAGCAGGTCAAAATTACAACACAGACTATTTAGGTGGGAGTTTCCTCTTTTTCAGTGTGGTCATTCTGTTGTTTAATTCTGAGGGCTTGTGTGATTTACCATGGATAGTGAAGCACAAAAGGAAATTGCAGGAAGAATACCTTTTTTAGCTAATAAAGCCTAGTGGTGACAATTTTTAACCTGCTATCCCTCAAAATGGCCTGGGCAGGAAGAGACGAGAGGTATGAATGGAACAACCACCCTTCTTCAAATCAGAGAAAATACAAGGAATGTGACGTAATCCATTCCTCTTCCACTGGTGACCACAGGCAGAACTTCAAAAGTCCCATGGCACAGCTTAGCAGCGTAGTATTCATGCTTGACTAAATGAGTGAGGATTCATCAAGGTACACTCTGTGGTGAAAATTATCTTCATCCTGTGGTTGTCATGAGTGCTTTCTCATTTCTTACATGTTCCTTGGTCCACACATGAAGCTGCTCATACACAACCCAGTGCTGCAGCCATAGCTCACATGAGCAACGCCAATGAGATGGGAAGTGTCTCATATGAGTAGGATTGTGTTGAGTGTGCCTCTACCATTTCTGCCATCTACTGCTTGCTAATGCTTTGCTTATCTTGGCTACTTTATTCCCCAGGTACACTTTCACTGGCATTTACACTTTTGAGTCATTGATAAAAATATTGGCAAGAGGATTTTGCATGACAGAATTCACCTTCCTTCGAGATCCATGGAACTGGCTGGATTTCAGTGTTATTGTTATGGCGTAAGTAGTGCTCCTTTATATTTTTTCAATACAGAGATACGCGATAGAACTTTCTAAAAAATTGTCTGGCTATTCTCTTTTTTTTTTTTTTACTCAAATTGTACTGACAATGAGAAAATGCTGAAGTGTATTAAGGTGGAGGTTTTTTTCCTGAGTGATTTCAGAGGAAGAAGTCAGAGGAATTCTCAATTCTGTTCTCTCAATTCACTAGACTATTTTGGAGAAATTATTTACTCTCCCTATGCTTCACAGAGAGAGCTCTTTGTAAAATACCTGTAATAATACTTGCCTATCTAATGTAGTTTTTGGAAGCTTCAGACCCCTGAAAAGAAAGTGTTATAAGAGTGAGTGAATACCCTTGTATTTAAATCCCTATTTATACTCTGTCTATCCATAATACCACCAAAGCTGTTTTTCCACTCTTCACAAACACTCTTCACTCTGAAAGTAATTACTATTTTACTACAATAGCTAATTAATTTAAAGGCCTCTGAAACTTGTTATATATCTTGGGAATAGAAATTTAGCCCCCATCATGATGTTCCCCTTCAGCTGTATGCTTTTACCTAGATTATTAGAGTTCACCCAGGACATGTGGGATTCTGGTGCTTTGGAGGAGATGATAGATTTGTGGCATCTTGACAGCTAAAAATACACGAGGGTAGGGGAGCAGCCAACCAGCGCTCGCAGCGGACACAGGGTCAGCCCAAGTTCTGGCCAAAGGCAGATGTCTGACGCTGTTAGGTATATCCAGCTGAGACAGAAATCCAGATTTTCTTCGCAGTCAAAGAAAAGAGAAAAGCACATGAAGAGCACATGTCATCTTGAAGTGGAAGCAAGCAGAGATGCCCTGAAAGGCCCTGTTTCCTAATCACAAAAGGAATTAGTTTGATCTCCCTGTTATTTCAGCTTAATGATACCTATATTATATCCTGGTTTTAGTTTAGTTCTCACTGTCCTCTTTAAAATACATAATTCACAGCCTTAGGTGAGGTGCAAACCTGCTAGCACTGACATTTGAGCTAAACCTCTGGGCCCATAACATTTGAATGAAACCAAATTTGGTAAAAAATATTCAGCCAAACTTAGTTCAACATCAGTGAGAACCACTGAAGTTGGTAGCAAAACTCTGCTAGGGTGCAGGCATCAGGACCAATATTGAAGCAGTGTCTGGATGACAATCTTAGTGATATGATTTAGTTTTAGGTAGTCCTGTGAGGAGCAGGGAGTTGGACTTGATGATCCTTATGAGTCCCTTCCAACTTGAGATATTCTGTGATTCCTAGCAGCATATAGCAGAAGAAGAGCATGAAGATGTGTAAAATCTATTTTGACTTCATTGGGAAGACTCCCATTTATTTTAGTAGGCTTTGGATCAAAGCCAGCTCTAGCCCAGATCCTGGTATCTGTTACTGCATTCCTATGGACTTGGCTGAACTGACATCTGGCCATTGTGATAAGCTTAAAAAAAAAATGCAATGCAGATGAGGAGGAGCTTTTGGAGGTCGGCACATATTAGATATTTTTCTCAGCTAAACTTTTCCTCAAGCAGTGCTAAGTACAATTCCCCTACAACATTTAGAGGCAGGACAGAGCAACACCAAGTTCTCTCCTGTCCATCAGGCAGGTGGTAAAAGCACCTGTTTGTGAGATAGAACGTGAGTGAACAGTCAGTGTGGGACAAGGTCTGGATATTCCTTAAATTCTATCCACACCATCTCTGGGTGTTTGGGGTTCAGGGAACTGGAAAGATGTGAAGGTTTGCACAGAGCTTGAGGTGGGCAGTTGCCCAGAGGTGAATTCACTCCCTGAAGGTTGGAACCAGGGTTTGGTGCCCAGAGGTTACAGGCTTACACCTCTCTCTAGTTTTCTAATTCTTCTAGACTTGAATGGCTACTCAGTGCTCCAGCCCAAGGATCATTTAATGAGAGCCTTGGGTGTCTGTGCTTTCTTTCCTAGCTACATTTCAATTTTCTTTTAAAAAAATATTTAATCTCTTAATTAGAAAATCCCTAAAACAGAGGGGTCTGCAATTGCAAAAAATCGAGGTTCTCAGCATCAAATTGTAATAATGGCTGTAGTCTTCAGAACCAACATCCATTCCTGTTGTTTCTTATTTTAAGGCATATTATATTAACATTTATAAAATAGGAAAAAAAAATGTAATTCTGGAATAGAAATGAAGTAGAAAAGTGTTTCTTTGAGCCCACAGGCAGCAGTGAGACAGTTAAAAGTGACTGCACTATTATCTTCATATGTGCAATGAAATCTCTTTCCCAAGTATACAAGCAGCAGATAGTAGGGAGCATTGGATAATGGACTCTACTCTGGTATGATTTATCCTTCATATAAATCCAATTTGCAAGCAACTTAAAGTAAGACTGATTATACAGGTAACTGGTGCTGTAGTGTGAGATGCTAGAGGTATTTCTGTATCTGGAAACAAAGATAGCATGATGGTTCAAAATGGGAAAGCCTGATAAGGGGCCATGAGATCTAGATGGATCAAGGGTTTTGAGCTAACAGAAAATCTGTTTCTTTCAGTGTTGGGTGTTATAGTGGAATGACCATCACTTGCTTTACAGTTATTGCAAAACAATGTCTTACCTCCTCTTTTGGGCAGGAACAGCAAAGATCAAGTCAGAGAGGTTAATTTTAAATAGCACACTTGAGAGTAAGAGGTCCCAGATGTCTCCAGGGCTATTCTCCCACTCTGTGCTAACAGACCTGGCCATTATTTGTGAATGTCCTTGGAGCCATGGATGGCTTCAGGGGAAATTATGAAACTGCCCCTGTTTAGACCACTCTATCCCAGATAGGCGAGTACTTTCCAGAACAGGTGAGGGAGATGCAGCTCTAACTCTGGGTGAGAAAGTGCCTTGCCAAAATCTTAAAGACAATAAGCAATTCCTTGGTTAATAGGAAAATTCAATATGAGAATTCCAATTGCTTTTCATTTCCTGATATGGAGGAACTGGTCCACTGTAATTTCATCCAAGAAATGGCGGAAATAAATCTTAATAACTGTTGTGAACAAGCAGTAGTAGTATTTGCTTCATATTCTTGTTCACATATTAATAAAGTGTTTTTACAAATCTCTGGTCAGCAAAACCATATTCCCATGCTGTTACATCTCCCCAAATTATATTTCCCCACTCTTGCATGCTGTCAAAGTGTTTGAGAGGGAAGCACTGGGTAAACCTGGGGAGGAATTACCAAACAGGTAAATCTTTGCCCAGATTCCTCTATGAGATTATGAAAAGGAGAAGCAATATTGCTTTTCCAGGCTATAATCTGGATTAGTAGATATGATGAGGATGCTTTGTCCTCCCCAGAGGCCTTTGCACAAAGTCCACTTAAGCAGACTTTGTAAAATAACCAGTGAGATTTTTCTTAACATGTAAAAACAAATGCCTCAGAGTAGTAAAATATGTAAATGAAATTGAATAGAGATTTAATACTAAAATTAAAGGATCCAAGACCTGTTTTGTTCAGAAGACAGTGGTTACTATGCTTTTACTGTACACTGACTTGGAGGAAATAATTTTGTGCAACACTGATAAAACCAAACTCATTCCATAACCGACTCTCCTGGGAGCATTTTGCTCAAATGTGTCATGGGTCTCCATGATGACCAAAACAGCCATAGCAGTGAAGAACTGGGATTGGTATTTTAATAATAAATAGTTTTTAGTAAGATTGCAATTATACTAATTCAAAACCCATCTTCCTGCAGCCAAAGGCCATTGATTTGATGCACAAGACAAAATAAAATTTTAAGCATCTCTTGAAACCAACATCTGTTTTACCACAGAGTACAGCATGGTAGAATAAATAACCCAGTAGAAACATTTGCACTGATATTTTCCCATGTTGTCCTATATGTACTTTGCAAAAGCTATTATGTGAAAATTACTTGGGTATTTGAAGCTTTTATTTTTTTAAGAGCAGTAAAATAACTCTTAATGTTTTCTATAATGTAAAGAATTTTTGTTAAACTACATGATGGTAAAATCTTTAAACTATTTATTGCTGAACAGCATGATAGCAAAGTTCACCCAGTCATTTTAAATAATTGATGCCTATTAGATAAGTTAAATAGTTCAAGAAACATTTGAAATAATGTGTACTATGAAAAATTCAGGACAAATGGCATCAAAGACCAGCCTGAAAAGTGGATGCACCTCTCATTTGGCTGTGTTCACTCCTGCTATATATGAATGCATTCTTCATTCAGACAAGTCTCATACTCTATTGTATAATTCCAAATAACTGTGACTTAATTCTACAGGTATGTAGGAGAATTTGTGAATGTAGGCAGTGTTTCACCTCTTCGGACTTTCAGGGTATTGAGAGCTTTAAAAACTATTTCAGTAATCCCAGGTAAGAAGCCCTGATCCTTACGTTTTGGCTCTCAGCTACAAGTGATTCTTTCTCTGTCTCTCTTTGTCCCTTTGACTGTTGTTTTTTTTTGCTGGTGTTTTGTCATTGTCTGTGTGTGACTTTCCCTTGTTACAGATACATAACTGAATTTGTGGACCTGGGCAATGTCTCAGCCTTACGAACGTTCAGAGTACTTCGGGCGCTGAAAACAATCTCAGTCATTTCAGGTGAAAATCAGGTTAAACACTCCGGCTGCAGTTAAAGCCTACATGCCATTTCCAGCAGTAAACACAGTAATTACAAATGACTTAACCATAGATACTGATCAGGAAATGGAGGAATGTAGGGAATGTGACCTGTCAATAGAATACATTTTTTGTACGTTTTTCCAATACTATTTTTGTGGGCAGAAGGAATTAGAGTGCCTCCAAAATTACAGAGCTCACTAAGATGAGTGCTGCTGTGAGAACAGTGGTATGTGGTGGCTCATCAATCACACACGTAAGGTACTCATTCATGAACCATAGGAAAATGGCAGTGAAACTCTTTTAAAATCTTTGGATATTGATTTTTAAAAATGGAAGGTTAATGACCTCAAAATGCATATTTGTGTTTAAGAGCACATCGATAGACGAATCTAAATCTGTGCTATGAGCTGAGGTTTCAAGACTGCAGGCATAGATAGCCTAATTTGTCATGGTGTTTATCCATTTGCACGTGATAGAAACACTGTTTAAATTTCGCACCCTGAAGAGATTAGAAAATATTTCATCATTGATTTCGGTAGGTTCAGCATTTTACCAACTCACATTTTCTCACATTTTAAAGGATATGAACCACCCCCCCCCCCAGAAAAAAAAAACAAAAACAAAAACAAAACAGCATTTTACTACAGATCTCGTAGTGAAAGAAACTCTATTTTCATAGCTTTTTATCTAATCTCTTACTCTTTCTTAAAATAATAAATAATATTTACTACTTAGTAATTTATACATAGATGAGTCCACTTAGGACTAACCGTATGACAATACTTTCTTGCTAAACAATATCTATGGACAGGTCTCATTCAGCCTCAGTGTTTAACATCTCCAACCTGCATGACAAGGTAGAGAAGATAGCAAAGTCCATGCATGGTAGATCCTATCAGTGATAATCCTGAACAGATGTTGGCAATTACATGTCAAAAATATTCAGAACATCGAGAGAACTGCTCAGATTCTCACACACAGCTCTTTAAGATTAGAAAGGCTTTTCCACCCATTATATTAAGCACATTTACACTTTGATATAAAACTAAACAAATTCTGTGTTGTAAAATTATAGGTACGTATATTACAATTAATCACCAGCACTCACATGGAATATAAACTAGAAATGGGAATTCTGGAATCAAGGTGTTAAGAAAACATATATATATAGGTCTACAGCTTATTCCCTCATTACAACACTAAAATAATGAAAATCAGTGAAATTACTGAAAGACTAAGGTACTTTTCATTGAAAATATATGTCCAAACGTAGCTTTTAAAGAATACTTTAAGATCATCATTCATTAGGTCTGGTATTCCTTGAAATCAGTTCCTGTCTTAATTTTTGTCTTTAAATTTAAAAAGAATAATATACTAGCAGAGACAGGTTTTGGTTTTTTTTTTTTTCTCTAATTATATTTCCATTGAGAAAGGATTTTTTTTTTTTCCTTAGGACACAAAAAGTTTTACAGATCACACAGGATAGTAGGGCTAATCAGAAAGAAATCCAGAGTTTCCTGGCTTCCTTTGCTAGCAATTTGAAGACTAACTTGAAGGGACAAACATCTCCAGGGGACACCTTTCACTTTCCATCTTGTCTCAAGCGTGAGCTTTTCAGAGCAGAGCCTGTCAATTTTGCTGAGTTATATATATAGCAATTTTTTGCTGCCCTGTATCAGAGTTGGAGCAGAATCTTATTTTACATCAAATTATAAATTTTAGTTGGTTTTTAGTGGAAATTTGAGATTGAGAAAAAAATTATTTAAAAATACACCAACACCCTTCAGTGATATTAAAACCAGAGTTGTTCTGTTTATCGGTTAATAGAAAAAAAAACAAATGAGGATTATTATTTATTAGAGTAATACACAATAAATCACATTCTCTTTTTTTCTTTCTGACTGACTATTTGATTGGTTTTTTGATAACTGCATTTTTAGGTACCAGTAACTAAATTATTTGCTGACATAACAGCATGAAGGTATGGTAATAGAATATCCGCCTTTAGATTTTATTGTCAAGATTACCTGTGCCCTGAGTATGTTTACATTACAGATGTGGAGAGCTACAAATTGCTGCCTGTAAAACATAGCTAAGTTGTTTTGGTTTTTTTAATGTTAGCAGATAATTTCAGAAGGGTTGGTTCATTTTTCAGTTAGACACACATTTTGAAAGAAATACTGGGCGTGATGCTGTGTTTATTTGGAGATCAGTCTGAGTTTTTAATAATAGCATAGGCTAATGCTGAGATGAAATATTATTCAACAATAGGCTTAAAAATGAAAAGATGATGAACACTTTTACCATCCATGAGGTTTTTGCATCCAGCTGCTAGAAAGAGGAGAAGGCGGCTGTTATTTTTGCTTCCTTTTTTACATCTTAGGTGAAGAACGCTGAGATATTTTCTCCTTTTATAAAAACCTAAGCTTTTTCTCAATAAAATTGATCACACTTTTCCATCAGGTAGTTATGTTTGCAAAAACATACCTGGACTCAGCATGCTCAGTGAAATTGTTTACTGAAAGCAACGGGCCAAGTCCTCCATGGTGTAAGGCTTCTGTCCAGCAAAGCACTTAGAGGCAGGTTTTCAAAGGCATTGTGCTTCACTTGAAATCAATGAGTTTCACTATTGACTCCAGAGGGAGTCAGTAAAGCTAACAATTAGTGCTTTTAAAAATCTCACCTACCTTTAATGCCTGGCTCTAAGCGTGCAAGCAGGCACAGGGACGTTTAGGGGACGCAGGCTTGCAGGACTCAAAATTATCTTGCAAACTCTGAGAGTCCTTTCCTGTGGCCTAAGGCTGCATTTAGTATAGCTCTTACCTGGCATGATATTTATTGCCTGACTTGTTCTAACAGTCCTTCAAAGATGGAGGTCTCATGAGCTTCCTGAGAAGCCTGTTCCGGCACCTCATTACTTTTGCCATTAGAAGATTTGCTCTGGGAGGATGGGTTCAGACCCAGATTCAGCAACACAAATATTAGCATCTATGTGCAAGCAGTCTGCTTTCCACTCACTGGAGATCTGGGGTTTCGTTTGGTTGGCAGCTCCTGCTGCCCAGGGCTATGGAACACCTGCAGGTCCTGTGTCTGCATCCAGATCTCCATCCAGCCTTACTCTCTCTTGATACATTATCTCTTTATTTTTTACCCAACAGCCACTGTGTAAGACATCAGATCAATGCCTTTAACATGTCTGAGGACCATCATGGATACCCTCAATTTTCCACTAAACACACCAATTTATTTCTTTTTTCCAGTGGCCCACGATATCAAAGGAAAACAAGCTTTGTACAGTGGCTGGGTATCTGTTTATCCAGACTTACCAAAGCAAAAAAGGTTTTAATTTCTTCAACATATCCCTTATGTTCAAGTGTTTAGAAATAAGTAAAATTTTCTCTATTGGAGCACAAAATCTTTAACTGTCAGTGATTTTATTTATTAATTAGCATCTTGCACATTGCCATGGCAACAGGATTAGTTCTTTTTCAGTCTAGATAGGAATCATGGTCAGCAGCAGAACAACCCACTAAAATCACTCATTTGTCTCCCATTACCAACGTAACCAAGTCCCAGTGTGCTCGATAGGAACCCTTCCCATGACAATAAAGGGTCTTGAAACATAGTTTATCTGCATGGAAATCACCAATGCTTTTTCATAACTACTAATTGAGGC
This sequence comes from Antrostomus carolinensis, assembly GCF_000700745.2. Taxonomy (NCBI): domain Eukaryota; kingdom Metazoa; phylum Chordata; class Aves; order Caprimulgiformes; family Caprimulgidae; genus Antrostomus; species Antrostomus carolinensis. The sequence continues at coordinate 37,195 of NW_010319590.1, read as the reverse complement.
AATGTAAAGCACTGAAGTATACACTTCTGTGCCTCATCATAAAAAGCCTGCAAAATGCAGGCCATCATCATCGTCGTCATCCCCGTACCCAGAGAAGCTCCACTGCTCTTTCTAGAACAGGCGTGTACATCACAGACATCCCACATAAAATGACAGGATACTGGTGAAAGGTGACCTCATAGAAAATTGGGCCAAGGCACTTTGGGGCCTGATCCAGCTCCCATTTAAGTTAGTGTGAGTCTAAAGGCTATAAATAGTGCTGCAAATGTTATCCAGTACTTTACTGATAGCCAGAACAGAACTCGGAGCACAAGAATTAAGGCTGTGTGGAGGAGACTGACCCCCGTTCAGTGCTTCAATCTCACTGAAGTCCTCTTGCAGACAGATAAATGTCATTTTCTCTGGTGTGTAAATCACTTAACTCAAGAAGTAACTATCCCAGAGTCGAAAAATACATCACATGTATGTGTTTTCCTTGGAGACTTGCCTGACAGTCACATTTCCATGCAAAGATGGTCTACAGAAATGCTGACAATCATTCAAGTTTGCCAACGTGCTATTAAAGTCTTTGACATGCTATTAAACTCTGCTGCCCCACGTCTGTGGCTAATGGCAAAATACGTTCACCAAGAGTGAACTCTTCTCTCCCTACACACACATGACTCATGTAGACATTTACAAGACACATGTATATCCTCAGGAGAAGGAGTAACCTAGGTGAGTACAATCATGGTGCAAGTCATACTCTCGACTTTTGTTTTTGCTTTTTTTCTCTGCTCATTTCCAGACTGAGCATGAAAGCATCTGAAGTTCTGTAGGTGATTGCCAACATCTGGTATGGATGTCATACTGAATTACGCTAATACTTTCTCACATCTCGTAGGAGGAATGGATGGTGTTGTGGAATCTTGCCATTTCTCATTGTTTGGTGTTGCTTGCATTTTCTATGGTTTCTGATTTGCATTTGAAAACCGGTTATTTGATTAATCTCTGAATGTGTTAATTTCTACCTGCATTAACAGGAATGTTTGGGCCAAATCCTTCTTGCTTTATGCACATGTCACTATGCCTATACAGCCCTCGCTCCACTGATTTTGGATCTTGTGGTGTTGTTCATGTCATGTAAGCAGGATTTGGCCCAGAAACGTGGAAAGAATTCAGTGATTCAGGAAAAGCCTGTATCGATTACTCCATAGGGAGTAATCTATAGACCCATTGTCATTAATGTGTGTAGATGTTACTCAGTTTTGGATCAGATCCTCAGTTTGTGCTGCATGCTGCCTGGTTTGATGTTTGACTTTCAGGAATTAAGTAAATGCCTTTACTGCCCCATAAACAGTAGCTTCTATTAAGCTATATTGCTGTGCTCTCATTGGCACTATTTCAAAGAAGGATTATTTATCTAGAAGATTTAACAGTACTCTAAATTTGAATATATCTAGCATTACTTTCACAAAACATGGGATTGATTCAGAGAAATGCAAAGCACCTGCAAGAGGTTCTGGGTGTCTGTTTCCTCTCAGCCCTTCCACTTATGAGGCACAGAAAGTTTAAATGAAGGGTGATTTAAACACTTTGCTTAGCAGTGAGTTGTGCCAAGCAACTTGATGGATGCTACTTAATTTTCTGGGCAAATTTTGGTTTTAAAGGGTGAGAAAAAAACAGATTGTAAGTATACCACTCTCCAAAATGGTTTTCCTGGGAAGTTTTTACAAGAGTCTAGGAGCCAGAGTACAAGTTATTTTTAAATACCTTGTCTTTAATTACAGCAATTGTATTACTAAAGCATTCTCTTCTTAAACTGTTCAGAAGCCTGTATGCTATTAAAAAAAAAAAAACAAAACAACAAAAAACATGCAAAAAAATGAAAGTAAAGTAGAAATCCCTCTCATAAAGAAATTATTTGATACCTGCAAGGAATGAACTTGTAAAACTAATAGTATAGGATTACTATTCTATTTAAAACCTCAATAAATAAACTGAGAAAAATATGTTTCATGAAATGACCTTGAAATTAACAATACTGAGGCCTGATTTTGAAAACAGATAGTTTTTATTGGTGATTAGGATTTTGTAGGTCTTGTTTCCTGGTATTATCTGTATTCACATTAGGACTCCGGTTTGTCCTTGCCTATGTAAGTAAGATTAATTAGTGTACTTAAATGATACAAGTGCAGCCTCCAAGTTTGCTTTTGTATTACAAACAAATAAATGTGCTGCAGGGATTCCACAGAGGGTACTGAATTAAAATAATTTGTGGTTTGTCTTTTTTCCCTTTTTTAAGTCTTGGTTCGCATTTGGACTTACCAAGTTTCACCAGCTTCAGTGAAGAAATGTGTGTATTCAAAGACAGCCCATGATGAGAATCATAGAAGATATTTCAGAATATTAGATAAAATTTTTAAAAATCTAGTGCATTTACAATTTTTTATTTTTTTTTCCCCACACCTCACTACTTGGTTAAGACTTGGCTGTCTTCAAGGTCTTATATTCTTAGCATTGGATAAGGGTGAGACCACAGGAAGTCCTTCAGAACTGGGCTACAACTAAAGCTAGTTTCACTTCAGGTATAAAGTTCACCCAAGACTAGATTATCAGAAGAGTTACGCTTTTTATTTAGGCATCAAAACAGGTAGTCAAATCTACAGATGGACTCAAAAGTTTCAAGCTGGCCTTTTTCTAGGTACCTGAATAGAACTGACCTCATTTGTAAAATCTCTTTCTGGTGAGGAGTGCAGATAGCATGAAAATTCAGCTTTTGGACTGGATTTTTGGACTGCAATATTTTTTGTTTTATTTTTGAGCACAGTAGGGAGCTGTCTAACCGCTCCCTTTTTACCATGCTGCAAGCTAACCTTAAGGAGGCAAAGAATTTAGTGGAGAAAGGGGCTACCTACATCTGATGAGTCAGCCCCTTTTGGTTAAAGGAATCATTTTACAGACATTAATATAATTCACAGGCTAACCTAATGGCAATATCCTATTCAGGGGGGCAATATTTTAGGCTACTGGAAACAGGGACTGCTGGACCTGTTGGCCATTCCAACATTTCATACTCCTTTAAGAAACTATGATTTCCCCTTACTGTAACCACAGAATTTTAAGCAAGACCAAAAACCCCTTTTGCCTTCCTATGAGTCTTCAAGTACATTTTCATATTATTTTAAATTATATAGCAATAGCGCAACCTTTGTGGCTGCCAAACTCTTGAGGTGGAATTCCAGGGAAGTGAGATATATTGTGCATGATCATATTCAGTGAGGAAATCAATGTGCTTCTGAGTATTGCCCAGGAGAATTCTTCCTGTTTACTCTTTGCTTTTTTTTTTTATTTTTTTTTTTTTTCTCCATTTAACTTAATTTCTGTTGCCACTACCATGCTGGTGACACTGATCAGAAGCACTGGTTATTCCTTATTGAGTATTAATTAAAAATAAATAGGAAAAAACCAACAAAATTGCCATTATTGTGCAGCTAATATTAACGTCCAACTACAGCACACAAGGTTAGAAGAAGGATCTTTTTTTGAAAAGAGTGGTTTTTGTCATATTCATGTAATATTGAAACAGCTCAAATAGTGCTGGTCACCAAGAACACTTCAACAGCAAATAATACTTTGAGAAACTTTTGAGAAAACAGTATAGTTATTTATACCTGTATATTTATAGAATAATAAACTGAAATTAGTGTTACAGGGTAAAATAACACAGGAGAAGATAATTTGTGTGACTCAGGCCTTTGGTGTTTGTAATAAGATGATTTATCTACATTGGCAGCTTATTATAAAAATATTAACTTCAGGTTGTTTTACTCAAATAGTTTCCACTAGGTTTATTTGATTGCCCATATTATTTGTCTCATTTCTAATCCCAAATTCTTGTTGTCTCAAGCAAATGAATTGAAGGCAGAGGAATTATTCATGTGAGGAGAGTGAGCTGTATTTGACACTAAAATATGTAAAATAATCAGGGAATAAATAACATTTCTATACCTCTTCCTCTGTTTATGTGATGGATAAAGTTATCAGAGTCACCTGAGTGATTTAAAACTAATTCACATTCTCAAACTTCAGTGGGATTTAGGCTTTATAGCCTTTACTGCTGTGGTGGTTTGCGTGGATTCACCCTTTTGGCTTGCACCTTGCAGCCAAACACAGCCTACTCTCTCACCCTCCCTTGCCCAGGGAGTAGGGGAGAGAATTGTAAGGAAAAGGGCAAGGAGACTCACGGGTTGAGATAAAAACTATCTACTAATTAAAATAAAATTATAATGATAACAACAGTGATAACAGAATATACAAATGAGTGAAGTCCAGTGCAATTGCTCACCACCCGCCGACCAATGCCCATCCTGTGCCAGCCAGTGATCCCAGAGCAGAGACAGTCCCAAAACTGAAACCCTAGAAGAGTGAGAGCCTGAGTGATCCCTAAGAGAATACCCCCTGATTTCCAGTCAGCCTTGGTTAATATACTGACATGATGTGACATGATATGGAATATTTCATTGGCACATCCAAATGCCAGGTTTTGGTTTTGCTATTCACTGTGCTTCTCCCTCCCAGTCCTAATGCAGCTGTGAACCAGCCAAACACAATGGCCTTGAGCTCCAGCAGTAACTAGTAACATTAGTACTTTTGTCAACGTTCTCATAACAAGTCTTACACTGAAACTAAAACACAGCTACTCTAATTACTAAGAAGAAAATTAACTCTATCCTAGCAAAACCAGGATAACTGCAGCTCCATGAAAATATAAAAGACACTCCATATTTTCTTTATCCATTAATATTTTTGTATCTCACTCTTCCTCTATCCAGTTCTTTCCCTCTATTTTTAAATCAGTGTTTGTGTAAAAGTAATACCAAGACTTTTGTCCAGACAAAAGTAGGCCAAACTAAGCATTCCTAGTGATCATTTGTCTCTCGTTTCTGCCATCTAGCTACAAACATATAGTAGAAAACCTTTCAATTTTCTCTTCCATAGAGATTTTTATCATGAAAAGTAGCTATCTTCAGACACGTCTCATCCTCTCAGTCTATAAACTCTTGGCTTTTATCTCTCTAGGACTGAAGACCATTGTAGGGGCACTTATCCAGTCTGTTAAGAAACTTGCTGATGTGATGATCCTGACCGTTTTCTGCTTGAGTGTCTTTGCCCTCATAGGCCTCCAGCTCTTCATGGGCAACTTGCGACACAAGTGTGTCAGGGACTACACCAAGTTTAACTCCACCAATGGCACATTGTACTTGGATGGTAGGATGTGGAACACCACAGAAGAATTTCTTAGTGATACAGGTAAGCTCTTCTTTACTCTGTTTTGGGGGTTTTTTTGGTTGAGTTGTGGATTGTTTGGGGGTTTTTTTAGTTATATTGACCAGAATCTATATATGAATCAGCAAATGCAACATTACGTGACCACTGGCTCTTCATGTTGGTTTTGAAAGATCTAGGTAGCTTTTTCTGATCTCTGGTACTTTCACAGTTCATGCTGAAAGTATTTCTGCTGCTTTCCTATTGTACAAACTAAGGTCCTTGTGGCACCATTGATGATTTTTACAGCTTTAGGGTGTCTCATGATATTTTTCTAAAAGCTCCATTTCCTGGAATTAGCCAATTACATTAAAATTTCAACTCTGTGTGTGGGTCTGGTTGGCACGCTGTTTCTTTAAGACAATTTATAGCTCTTGCATTTTCTTGCAAAACTTCAAAATTTGAATTAAAGTTCTTAAAAAAATCAAAAAGCAAAGCAGAACAATTCAGTATTTATTAACCTGAAAAATCCCAAGAGCATTTTTAAAGGAAATCTTATGCTATTAGAGCCCTAACTCATTATCTGTGTTGGGCCATCCTGCAGTATCTGGTGCTCTGATGTTTATTATCAAAAGGCTTGTTTTCTAGGCCAAAGCAATTTTTAATACTCTACAGTCTGCTACACTTTGAATTACAATTAAATAGGTTCACTGAACTCATTTATTAACATTAAAAAAAAAATAAATAAGCGTTTCATGTAAATAAACTTCAGAATGTAAACAAATGGCCAAGCTGTTGCTGCTCCAAATCTCTCCGAGTCACCGGAGGACTCACACCAATTGTGATGGACATGGACTCACATCTAAAACAATTCAGTGATACTCTTGAGGGATAGAAGCAGAGAGACTGATGTGGGGTGGTAGGAACTTATGACTGGTGGCCTTTAGTATTTTGTTTGTTTTGAGGAGAAGAATGAACCACATAATCAACTCATTGACTGGAAATCTGGTTGGGAGGAAGTGACATAGTGTCATGGGGTACCTCTGCTCTGATTGTGTGGACCCTGCGGTCCTCATTCCTGTATCTCCAAAGATCTGCATTATAAAAACCCTGAGCTTGATTCCTGGAAGTTTTCTGTCTTGACCCAGGGCTCTGTTGAATGCCTGACACAAGGTTGCCTCCAACCCCTGCTGGCTTCTCAGAACTGTACACCTCTTCAGCCAGGCTATGTGGTCCAGGGATTGCAACAAGGGCAGTCCCACTGATCCCCACTGGTGACTTCTGGCCTTTCTAGTCAATTCCTCTCCCTGCAGTCTGAGCAGCCTTGGAAGCAGTGGTGTTAGAAAGGTTTCATTCAAGGAATAAAAAGCTTAGCATTGGTGTTTGATGCACGATGTGGTTGATGCAGTATTAAGGAAGAGCAGCTCATGAAGCTCTGGTTGAATGAGGGCTGTGTTTGGGATTTACCTTGACCATCAGGTTATGTGTCCTCTCAATGTCTCTGTACCAAAGCATCTTGTCAACTGAAATGGGAAAAAAGCTCTGTGGCAGAGCTAATAAACCACATGGGGGCCTATGCTGGCCAGTGATAAGCCTGCTGCCATGTTTCCCAACCCATGCTCTCTGTGCTTTCAGCTTGGAGATGGGTGGTCATGTAGCTAGTAAAGATATTTCTGCACCTGTGGTGGATTAAGGCACTTCATTGCTCCTCCACCCACAGATAACTGACAGCTGTGTGAGGTACTGGTCTCCTACTCCCACAGAGGCATTGAGAGATAAAATAGTGATGGCTGGAAGTATAAAGTCTTGCAGTAAAGGCATCAAATAGAGATGTGAAGATGGTCTGGCTCTCTGGAGATGGAAGTAGGGTAAATGTATTATTGGATAGTGCCTATGAAAAATATAATTAATGTCAGGGCCAACTGCAGCATTGCTTTAAATGGGAGGAATTGTACAGCTGCTCCAGCATACCATAAGCAAGTTTGCTTGTGTTGTTCTGCTATGGGGAGGAGGGAGATGCTCCCATAAATCCATTTTGTAAATTCATCAGTGGTTGATATGGTCATTAAAATATACTTGTTGTTGTTAAAGGAGATTTACCTTTACAAAGATAATCAACTTGGTGAGATAATAGATTAAAGTGAATTAATGTTTAACCATGTAATATTAATAGTAAGTAATAATACCAATTAATGTTTTCATAATATCTGAAAATAAAGTCACAGTGCGTTATGGCCAACAGCCATCAAATATGGAGGATGGATAAAAATTACTTAAGTAGTTGCTGAGTCAGTGCAGTTGCCCACTGAAGAACTAGAGGAAAAATCTACTGACCTCTGAATAAGAATAATTAAGTGTTCCTCAAAATGCTGGAGAAGGTGGCTTAGCTATTAGGCTACGGAGAACAATATTAAGTAGGATTTTCGTTTAATGTTGACTGTTGCACTAAAGCAATTCAGAAATGGAAGGACTGGCTCACTTTGTAACTAGATGGGATAGTGCTTTATATTTCATTTTGCATAAGTATTATGATGAAATGAAGTGACTGATTAACAGAGTAGTACTGACTACAATTTAATAACAGTCCGAATTTCAAGTACTGCAGGGAATTAAGCAATACATAGAGCTAGATTAAAGTGTAGGCAGACCAAATTAGATAAAAAGAGGAATATATTAAGAAATAGAGTAGTGTCACTGTTTATTTTGAAGAAGAACTCGAGAAGAAAATTGGCCAACATGCTGAGATAGTAGAGTTCACTCAAAGGGAGCAGAGACAATTACAAAAGCTCTTTGGAGACTTCAAAACCAATGTGGCTGAGTCACTTAGTTTGGAGCAGGAATACTAATCTAAAAAACAGAAAACAGAAACCTGAAGTACTGTCAGAGATTAGTAATAATACTTAAAAAATATCTCATAAAGAAATAAAGCAGTGAAAAACACTCAAAAACAAAATTGGAAAAATGAATTGTTGATTCTGTTCATCAAGACACCAAAATCGACAATCAAAATGGAGTAATATTCTAGTTCTGTTCTTCTTGGAGAGCAAGTTTGCTTTGGATTCTTGGAGATTTTTAAAGGACAGCAGGGAGCCTCTGAAATGGCGTTGGCATCCTCTTGTGCCTTTGAATCTTTTTTGCATGAATGAAAAAGTGGAACCCCTTAAAAGGTAATACAGTGAAGAATTGCCTGGTGCTGCAGAGGAAATAGCTGAGAAAGTCAGGATGTGCCAAGAAAGATAAGAACTCAGTTTTCAGTCTTTCTGAGCCCTCTTTAGTGTGAGATGACTGTGTGCCACAGGCATTTGGTACAGGAGACATTTTGGTTTTGTAGAAGGCCTGGGATAGCTTCAGCTTGCTTTTTTTATTCAAAATTGACTTAGTATCTGGACTAAATTATATCCTCTCTCCTTAGGTCCCTTCAGCCCCCAGGCAGGAAATTTTTTTCTCATCTGTCTTCTCAGTCCTCTTGTTTTGATTTTATAGATGGGGGAAAAAAGTCAATTTATAAACTTTGTGCCATCATCGGCTTAATTGCAGTTATGTGGTAACACTTGATTTTTGGTTGATCCTTCAAGAAATACCCACCATGACCCCAGGGTTCAGGAACTCCTTCCCTTAGCTATACATTCAAGACCTACATCTACTTTCTTGTTCTACCACTGCGGTCACCATGACTGTCTTGGCTGGTGGGGCAGGTGCTGGCTGGCTCCTCTGCTACCACTGTTCCTGCCTCCACCACCAGTCAAGGCAGAGTACCAGGACCAGTGGTGGAGGCAGAAGAAAAAAATATTTTTTCCTAAATCTGGAAAAATAAATATGTGGTCCATTTCTGTGCATGATAAATCCATAAGCAGTCAGCCCCCATCACCTCCCCTTTCAGGCCTTTGGCTGTTACTTAAACTTTCTTGCAGGAACTTGTCAATCCTCCATTGCAAGGTTGGTAGCATTGTTGCGAATTGTTGGATTCTCTCCTCCTGTTGTGCATCTGCCATGACATGATCGTATAAACTAAATCCCATAAGGAATATGGATTTCCTAACTATCCACCCTGGATCTTTCCATTGTTTCAATGGCTTCTGCAGCTGGAGGAAATGCCAGGCAACTTGGGAAAGCAAGGGACAGAGCCCTTAAACCTGAGGATTCAGTGGGAAAATTCACACTGAGAGATCTCTTGCATTTAGCTTCATTAATTACTGAGTCCTAGCATACAAAAATGACATTTAATATTCCTGATTAGACTGTCAAGAAGGAAAATTTCTTGGCATTATCATTAAAAGCTTAATTCTGTGAGAGAAGTATTATCTAAGCTACTGCAGGTACCTCTGGTTCCTCAGTTTAGCTGCTGGGAACAGCAGTCATGGGAAGGCAAGATACCTGGTTAGCTCCTCCTCAACTCACACTGGAGATGTAGGTCTGAAATCTGCCTTTTGATGGGCACATCTATCTCATGATGAACAGGAGGATTTTTCTATTCTTTCCACCAATTTAAATGACTCTAGGTCTCCACAATTTACACACTAACCTCTAAGAAGAAGGCTTATAAGAAAAGTTATTCCAGTCTTGTTTTGCCTCTGATGAGTAATGCTTACCACTGCAAAACTAGGAAGGGGAAAAGGGAAGATTAAGGCAGAAATAGCTCATCAAGTCTCCCAGCCTCCTCTGTAGGACAGTTCTTTGCCTGTAAGAATGGAGTATAGGATCATAGAATAGTTTCACTTGGAAGGGTTAAAGGTCATCTAGTCCAAACCCCCACAGTGAACAAGGACCTCTTCAACTAGATCAGGTTGCTCAGACCGCTGTCCAATCTGACCTTGAATGTTTCCAGGGATGGGGCATCTATCATCTCTTTGGGCAACCTGTGCCAGTGTTTCACCATCCTCATTATGAAAAAAATTATTCCTTAAGTCTATCTAAATCTCCTCTCATTTAGTTTAAAACCATCACCCCTTGTACTATCACTACAGGTCCTGCTAAAAAGTTTGCCCCCATCTTTCTTATCGACCCCCTTTAAGTATTGAAAAGCTACAGTAAGGTCCCCCTGGAGCCTTCTCTTCTCCAGGCTGAACAACCCCAGCTCTCTCAGACTGTCCTCATAGGAGAGTTGTTCCATCTCTCTGATCATTTATGTGTCCCTCCTCTGGACCTGCTCCAACAGGTTGGGGGACAGTTGAGCATTAGATAGAATAAGGCTAAAAAATTCTTGATGATAATTCTTGACGGTAAAGTTAAAATGGAGGCACAGCTTGTTCATCTGGGAAAACCACTGACTACTGGTAAGTAATTATTTTCCTACCTGCAATTCTAGATTTGATAAGGGACTGCAATCAATAAACCCAAGGAAGATTATTTTTAGATGTTAATAATAACAAGCCTGGGAATCTGAAGTTGTAGAAGCAACAGTGGTCATATAAAAATGAAATTAAGAAAAAAAAGTAGAAAATATTGATAGAATATATTGATAATTTACATCCACAGCATTACGAAAATTTTGTGATCAATATATCAATATCAAAGATATTGAGCTGTCAGTTATCTTTAGGAAAGCTCATAGTTTAGAAATACCAGCTGATTGAAAAACTGCAAGCTGAATTCCAATACTTGTAAAGATTTCTAGGAAAGCAGCTGCAAATAGCATGCTTGAAAGCCTGTCTTAGGCTGTGTTGTATAAATTAAAGATGTATTTGATGAAGTGAAGCTTTATCAATGTGTGAGTTCAGAGTGGATTGAAAGGTATCTGATCTCAGATTTGTCATTGGCTTACAGAGAGAAAAAAACATGCCAGTGGACTGAGTGTAGTTGATTTGTATGGCTGATGATTGTAGAATTTTTAATGTCATTTATGTATTCCATTACTAAAATGGATTATTGACTAGTCAGTAAGTAGTAAGTAGAAATCTGAGTTTAAATGGTGTGTTCTTTTGTAAAGCAAGGCTCAATGTAAGTGCTGAACGCATAAGAAAAAACACTTCAGAAAAAACCTGTAAAAATATAGTAAAATTATTATAAAATAACTTTTGAAATTATAGTTGCAAACCCCAGTATTTTCTTTTTCTTTAAATACCCTACTTAAGACAGTCTGAAAGGATCTTGTTTTCAGTGTGTTCTATACATGTTTTCTCTCCAAATTATTATCTTGTAAGGTAAAATATAACCCTATAATTTCTTTTAGATAATCCTGTCCAAGATATTTAAATTAAAAAAAAAAAAAAAAAAAAGGAGGGAGAATGTTTAAGCTTTATTAACCTGTTACTGGAAGAAATCAACTGCTATTTTTTATAGCTTAAAAGAGGAATTTTCAGGGATGTTATTTTTTTCTTCCAGACTAGTTTCTGGCATTCATTTCATGGAAGTGATTTTTCTCTTCTTCTGAAGTAAAAATGTGTAGTTACCAAAGGTCTGGGGAAAAAAAAAAAACCAAACAAAACAAAAAACCAAACAACAAAATTTTAATTAAAAAGAAAAAATCCAAAAATCCAGGTAAAGATAAATGTAATATCTGTTTTGTCATCTCCAGTTAGACCTGGAAGACTTATGGTTACTTCAGGTTCTATATTTAAAAAGATGTATAAATACATTAAGTTTAGGTCCTCATTTTAGGTGCCTAGTCTTTGCAGCTTCTAATTACACCCAAGAAAGCGACAGGAGTGATTTGGAGAAGGAACTTTCTGAGGTGGTGAGGAGCCTGCTTCGTTTTCAATCCCTTAATCACACTAGGCAGCCTAAGGAGATGGTCCAACTAAACCAGCCATGCCAGATGCCTAAGGTTGAGGACTGTGAGCATTTTTCATAATGACCTTTGGTTCCAGAGCAACTTGCTGAACATTGATGTGATCTCCATCCAAATCATGGTCTTCTGGTACTTGAGAGGGGATCACAGGCTTATGGGAAGCAGCTGGTCTTGCACATGGTGTGAATGCAATCAGAGCCAGTCCGACTGCTCGGTGCTGGTAAATCAGGAACAGTTCCAGACCAATGTGAAATAATTCCAGAGCCTTTTCACATCTTCCTCTTTGATGTCCTAGGCGTAATGCACTGTTGAAATAAATGAGCATAGATGTTAAGACATGTATCTGTGAATATATAAAAATATGTGTGTGTGCGTGTCTATATAGATGTGTGTATGTCTTCTCTAAGCTCCGTGCCTGGTTATTAGCTCTGCCTGACGAATTGCTTCATTTTTGCTTTCAGAAACACTGAAATGGAACTGTATGAACAGACAGTCTGAAACTGTATGAGAACTGTATAGAAAATAATGATGTTCCAGTTAGATAATAAATGTAGCAAGTTTGGGGAGAGCTGAAGTGTTTGAGGTGTTTTCTGAGGTGGTAATAGAAGACAGTGAGTGTTTGATGAGTAATCATGGAGGTGGGAGGAAAGAGGGAAGCAATAGATCAGGTTGAGACTGGAATAGGTGTTTTATTATGCATGATTGTATGTGAACCAATGATTAAGACAAAGAACCTCTCTGGGCTTTCAGACTGTGCTTGTCAGCATGGAATCTATTCACGTTACTCCACTGTTAACTGTAAATATTGTGGCTTTGTTTGGGTGCTGTGGATCTTTTGATAAATAGCTTCATAAATGCTCAAACATTAATGCTCTGATGTGTTATTAATATGGGTATTGTACCTGTGCACTTTAATCTTTTAAGCTAAATAGAAAAAGAAGGCCCAGTGGAAGAAGTGGATAACATAGGAATTGGTACTGTTGTACCCAATACTCTTCCCAACCATTCAATAGGAAATTTTTTGATGGTGAAAGAGAAGTTCTTCTCTTGGAACAGTTTGTAAAAGAGAAGGATTTGTCTCCCATATATATATTTTTATTTTTTTTTTTCTCTCTCTTCACTGCATTACTGCTCACAGAAAGGAAAGATGTACTAGAGGAAAGATCTGCCATGGAAGATTTACTCGGAACATTTTCAGAGTTCTCCTGTACCATCAAATTGTTCATAAACTACCAAAGTAATGTACCACTTGAGTTGCACAGTGGTGTTCAAAGTGGTATTTGAAAGGACCACATCTGTGCCCTTTGGAGCCTGTCCATGGACTTCTGCTTGCCCTGGATTCAGCAATAATTTGCCTTGCAAAGGCAACCTGTAGCATTCACTTTTAACTCTGAAGAGTTAGTCCAGGTGCACCATGAGCCCACCAGAAGAGAATAGCTTGCATCGCTGCTTTCTCTTATTGTGTTGTTTTAGGGAATAAGTAAAGAATTTTTTTTTCCTGATACTTTTCTTCAATGCTGAATTCACACAATGAGGTGGAGGTGAAATATGGGAATGGCCAGGTCAAATCTGGCCTTTGTATACCTACAGCATCATCTGTCTATGGCACAGAGCAGCCCCATCTGTTCCAGAAGAAATTAGTACAGCCTGAAGTATAGATATTTTTCTAAATTTTTATTAACATTAACTATTATAGGTCTGGATATCCTTATCTACATAAGCAACAAATCTCTCTCTGAGTGTTTTGGCCACAGGGGCAGCCTGTAGCAGTAACTTCAGCAGCTGAGATGACAAGTGTAGTGAAAAATATTTCCTTTATCTTTAGTTTTGAAAATTTTTGTCTTTTTTTTTAATTTTTTTTTCTCCCTCCATTTTCTTAGGGTAAAAATCCCATTGTTATCATGCTCTGTGACCAGGAGCACACAAAGCTCCCTGTTCTCATTTTCTAGAATTCATGCTATTTTTGACTCTGATAGTCACCTCTTCTCTAAGATAAAGGATATAATTTTTTTCAGTTGCTCTTCTTATTACACTTTTCCCAGTCACTCTCATTACCTGCTTCTCAATACCGTCCAGTCCAGCAGTTACCTTATTGAAAGCAATGCTGTGGTCTGTCTTCTGGAGGTTACAAGCCACTGATTTATAAGTTATCTCCTATACCAGCACTCCATCCTATTCCTTCTGCATATTGATATTACATTTTTCTTTGATCACAGCTTCATATTGCATAAAAGTGTTGGCTAAGAGTCTCTAAAAAAATCCATGTCTCTTACCTAAAATGATACAGAGAATTTAAAACTGGTCGAGGTAATGGATGGGTGAGATTTTCTCCTTCACTGCTTTGCTTTACATTCTGACAACATAATATCTCACTTTGCATTTCTTCACTCATTCTTATTTTTTTAGTGGGATAGACCTCTCTAGTGTTCCTCATTCAGTCCTGGCCTTGGATTTTATTTACCTGGAAAATACTGTGTATAGTAGAT
>NW_010319590.1:0-22721 GCF_000700745.2 Antrostomus carolinensis | reverse complement strand
TCCCTTGTACTTATAAATGTAATAAAGTGGTGCAGATACAGCCCCCTGTAAGCCTTCAGAGAGACTGCACATTGACTTTTCATCTTGACCTTTGTCTTCTGTCTGTTAGTCAGTTTTTGATCCAATTCATTTGTTTTCTTTATCACAGTACAAGCAGGAGTATTTTCTTGTGTTTTTCTGGCATCTGTCTCTAATCACAAATGCATTCGACTCTTGTAAGCAGCTTTTGATTTTGATTCCTTTGTGTGAAACATATAAAAAAAACCCAAAACACCAAAACACAAAAACCTCTACAAAACTTTCAGAGAGCACACTTTGGCATTTTGCTGCCTATTCATTTGAAGCGTATGCCTAAACAAGTGGTACTAAATATGCTTTTAGTTACATGCTATGCAGCCTACAGCCCTAAGAGCCTGGGTCTGCGTGACTGGTCAGACACAGAGACATGGAAGGAGGTTATCTGAAGATGTTTAAAAGCCAGCATGTGTATTTATTGCTAGTCATTGTCTCCTGTCTTGTCTTTCTCGGGGTGCTCATGGACTTGGCATGGTCCCCAAGGCAATCTGACAGCATCTAAATTCTCCATTCCCCTCTGGTCCAAAGCTCCAAATGTTCCTGATGTGCTTTTCCTTCCCTCCTGACGTGCTTTTCCTTCCCTCAGACCATACAGGCAGCACAAAGCAGGTACTGTGGATCTTTGAGGCTTTCAGAGCTTCTTCCTAGTGCAAAGGAGCTACCTAGCAGAGAGCTTGATTGGTATTTTTGATGGCTTTTTCTCAAAGAGGGAAAAAGCTGTACTATCAAAACTGGACATGTTCTTTGCTGTGCTATGTAGACTGCTGAGTCCTGGTTAGGAAATAGTTTCTTTGGCTTGAGTCAAGCATGGGGAGAAACACTGATAGGGGCCTTCCAGAGACACTTGAGCTTAAGGAGACCACTTTCCTCCTAGAACCTTGTTGTATGGTTTTCTACAACCTCTTCTTAGCCCCTTTATGTCTCCTGCAGGATAACTCATGCCCAGAATTCAGGGCTGTAGTAACCCTGAGGTCACATATTAGCCAACACTGTATATAAGATCCTCAAAAAAAAAGTTGACTGCTTGGGCTCTATCCCAATACCCATCCCAATATCCTCACAATTAACTTCTCCTGTTCCTTTTTTAACTGAAGTTTTATCCTTCCGGAGAGTTACGGGGTAAAGTGATGGGAGAGAGCTGGCCCAGGGGAAAAGGGAGGGAAGGATGGAAAGCAAGAAGGGAGAGGAGAGCCTGTGAAACCCAGGGGAGAGCAGAGGACAGCCAGATCCCCTCTCATGGGGTGAGCAACAGGAGGATAACTGATTATTATAATTATTTGCAACCCCTTTTAGCAGGGAAGAACTAACTGGCAATGCCATTTATTCCCAAGCATTCTTCCCTAATAATACCCTTAATACAGCCTGTTCCATCTCTTTTGTGAGGCATGTTTTTCATCTTCAGACTCAATTTCATTTATTAGAGACTTCACCGTGTGTGACACAGTGTGTATACAGCAAGTGCAGCAAGGATCCATTTTAATTATTATGTATTACCGGGAGGTACAGTGTGTTTGTGCCGGTGGGCGAAAGGGCGAGGAGGGGGTGTTATCTATTTTGTTTCTGTGTCACGTATCACAACTGTAAGGTGATGGGGCTTTCTGAATTGCATTTTAAATTTGGAATCAGGATGTTTGGTGGCCATTAGTGTTCTGTGCTGGCCATAGCACAGGGAGAAAGTCTCTAACCAGCAAACGCTTGTGTGGCTGCAATAAATAGTCTGAGATAACAGACACCTCTCTGAAGTTTTTGTTAGAAAGTCAGCCAGAGGACTCGAATCTGGGCAGTGACTAATGATATTTGAATGCTGCTCTTTATGGAAGTGTGATAATATATAGTGAGGGTTTTTTTCAAATTGGAACTGAATTGTTATAAGATGAGTTAAAATATCATTTCAGTTGGGTCTTCGAAGGAGGAACAGAAGGTGGACTCAGAAATCATGTTTTCTAAGCTGACTCTAACCTTTTTTGTTTGTCTGAACTGGAAAATTTTCCTTTCCTTTGCACAGAAATGAGGAGGACTTCTACCCTGTAGCTCTATGTATCCTGCTGGCTTTCTGCTCAGTGGTGTGATGTAGATGTGGAAAGTATAATCTGAAGCATAATTTTAATTAGATTTTTTTTTCTTAAGGAAGTTTTCTTTTCTTTTTTTTTTTTTTTAAACTTGACAGGTGGAGCCATTGTGAATGTTTTCTCTGTTAGAATTGCCTGTTGTGGAAGAGAGCAATGCAGAAACCTGAAAGATATTGATAGATATGAAAAAGTGTAGAATAAAACAGCAGAAATTATGAGAAGCTTGAGGAGTTTACTTTGGAAGAAAGACATTGCAAGAATAATCTAGAGGAATTCATGTATTTTCTCATTACTTGCATACAGCTGTAACTTTAAAATTAGGGGCAACACTGTGCTTTGAACAGTGTAGGAGGCAGAACATGGACTTGAAGGAGACACAGAAACTTGTGGTGTTACAGGAGGGAAAATGGGGTGATATACTTTAATCTTCCTAATGCCGTTGCAAACTTAAGATTTAAGGGACCACTGATGAGTGTGGTTACGGCTGCCACCCAGCTTCTTGATGTCCCTGGAAAGCCAGGAGCTCTGTGGATGTTGCAGAGATAGAATTACTCTGGGTTGCTGTAATTGTAACCGAGAGCTGGATTAGTGAACATTATTTCCTGGGGCTTGTTTAGTGTAAGCTCCCTGTGCTGGTGATGGGGAAAAGCAGACATCATTACCCCACTCCACAGTCATGGTGTTTTGCTGTCTGGGCCCCATGTCACATCTAAAGACAACCATCAGTGGTCCCTATCAAATAATAATGTAATGTATAACAACTGTGCTGAGTAATACTTGTTATTAACCTTTTCCTCAAAACTATTAAGGGAATTAATTAGAGAAGTGTTTGCTCTTTGATGCTACAGGTGTGTTGTCAGTGCCAAGGAAGATGTGATTCACAGTAGATGGAAGTAAACCTCTACTATTTGGCACCTAACTGGCACGAGTACTAATTTCAGTGAGGTTATGGTAGTGTGAACTTTGTCATACCCCGTACATAGCAAGGCATGTGGGTTTGAGCCGAATCTTTACTGTTAGTGGTGCTTGAGCCACTTTGGCTGTAGCATTTGTCATCATCTTGCTGTCCTTTGCAGGCAGACAAAACTCTCTTAGAAGATAATAAGCTGCCTGTGAGTACTCACTTTACAAGGATTGTTTTACTGAACTCGGTGCCTCTAAAACACAGGCACTGAGAAGACAACACCAACAAAAGGATTCAGCATACAACTATTTAATGGCAACAAAATCAACCTAACGCAAGTAATACTATGTCAGGAGCACTGGAGATGCAGGGTCTTACTTATGTATTTATAAGACTTAGGCACAAATGTGCATATGTTTTGGAGAACATAGCATCTGGTTATTATAAAACATACCTCTCTTGAATTTTTGACTGTTGAGTACTGACAAGAAATGTTTTTTATTATTGAAAAAAAAGTTGATTTTATTTGGCAATAATGGACTAAATAATGTGTGACCAACCAGAAACTGATGAGAAGTCAGTGTTATTCTGACCATTTTAAAAAAGTTCTTCTAATATGACCAAAGTAGTTATCTTACTCTGGAAATTCCTGTAGAAAAGTTCCTAAAAGGCTTTGTATACACCATAACTGTGACATCAACATTTTATTAAAGGTGGTAGGAAAAAAAATAAGATAATTTCCTTTGGAAAGAATGGCATGTTGCATAAAGATTATGTACGCACATGCACATGTACAAATGTTATTGTTTTGGCTTAATTTTACTTTAAACATTGGAAAAAAAATCTGCTATGGTGGTTTTTGGTTTTGTTTTTCACTTTCATTTTGTTATTTTGTTTTCCATTGATATGCAGATTTTTTTCACTGAAAAAAAGCTGACAAAACAAAAACGAATTGTAATCTTCCAAGATAACAAAAAAAAAGTCACTGTGTTTTCTGGTCATGTTGATCAGTTTGAGCAGTCTATGTTTCAGAGATCCTACTGTAAAAGAAAAAAGAGTTTTATTTTCTTTGTCAGTGTTAGAGTTAACTGATAGAAAGCTGAGGCAATGGGTTAATATGATACCAAGGTGGTTTGTTCTTTAAAAGCAAAAGTGATGGCTGCCTGCTTCTTAAAAACCTCTGATTGCCCGTCATGCTTGATCAAAATCCAAACTGCCTTGCTTTGAGCGACAAATTGATTGTTGTGTGAATTTTGATAATACAGCGATTTGTCTCCTTGGGTGTAATACTCTAATCCTTCATTCTCTTATCAGTAGGGAATCAGCAATTCAGCTCTTCCTCAGGCTGAGGTTTGGCTTAGTAGCTGTAACACTCTGTTGTGCAGTTACAGACTCCATCTCCCAGCAGCAGCTAGACATTGGTTTCTCACCACTCGTTTCATAGCACTTTTTGACACCTACTGTATTGCTTGTTTTAGAAATGTAAATATTTACGTCAGCAGCAGACATCAGAATTTTGTCTATTCTTGAGATTTTAAATTTCTTATTTGCACATAGAGTCTCCTTTTCCTCCTTTTTTCTGTGCTCTGACTCTGTTCTCATCTTCTGCTTTGGTTGACCATGAGGTGTTGGTTCAGTCTTCAACCAGCACTGTGCTTCACAGCTTCAACCATCCATCAAAAAAAGTGATCAGCTCACAGTGACAGATCTGTGGTCCTCCTGGTCTTAGCATTTGCGGTATGAAAAGTTGCAATTCCCATGGAGTAGTGCATGTTTGTCAGGTTCAGGATATCTAATGTGGTGACCATTTCATAACAAGTTGCAGAACTTCTGCAGTTGTTTTATCTATCTCTTATCTCATGATTGCACCATATTTCCTCCATACCTCAGTCTGATGGGTTTCTGTCACTATATATCCCAAAAAAGTTATCATCTGTCCTGAGAGAAGCAGAAGTCTTTCACCAGCAGAAGTGGAGAGGGAAAGAAGATGGAAGGCATAACATCCTTCCCCTATTTATGCTGATTTTTGTGGAATCATAGAATGGTTTGGGTTTCAAGAAACCTCTCAAGTTCATCTAGTCCAACCGCCCTGCAGTGAGCAGGGACGTCTCCAGCTAGATCAGGTTGCTCAGAGCCATGTCCAACCTAACCTTGAATGTTTCCAGGGATGGGGCTTCTACCACCTCTCTTTGGGTAACTTGTTCCAGTGTTTCACCCCCCACACTGTAAAAAATTTCTTCTTATATCTAGTCTAAATCTCCAGCCTTTTACTTTGAAACCATTACTTCTTGTCCTATCACTACAGGTTCTGCTAAAATGTTTGTCCTTATCTTTCTTATAGACTCCCCTTTAAGTACTGAAAGGCTACAACAAAGTGTCCCTGGAGCCTTCTCTTCTCCAGGTTGAACAGCCCCAACTCTATCAGCCTGTCCTCACAGGAGAGGTGTTCCATCCTTCTGATCATTTTTGTGGCCTCCTCTGGACCCACTCCAGCAGGTCCATGTCTTTCTTGTGCTGAGAACCCCAAAACTGAATGTGGCACTCCAGGTGGGGTCTCACCAGAGGGGCAGAACCACCTCCCTCAACCTGCTGGTCATGCTGCTTTTGATGCAGAAGATCTTTAAACATATTGAATACATGGTTGTTGCTGTCAGTCGAGGTGTTTCCATAGAAAGCCCACATGTAAGACAAAGTGAAAAAGCATACAGTCTGAGCTGGATATATGCTCTGATAACTTGTGAACATCATCACATGCCCTCATAGCCACAAACTCATGGACAGTAATTCCCTCTTGGCATGCAGCAGGGCAGGGCTTTTCCACTGCTTGCAGCTTACTGAGAAAGCCACAGCACATCTGTTCAGTGGCTTGAGCCATTGAGCATTCTTTGCATTGCCTGCTGAGATAAGCTGTCACTCTTGATTTTTAAAACATTTCACAACAGGGAGTTAGCCTAGAATGGGGAACCTCTTCTGAGCATTATCTGCAGAGGGCCCTCTGCTTACAAACACATGCTGTGCAAGGCTGCCACCATCATGTCCTATGTCAACAGGGGATCATGTCCTCTCTGCTGCAGCAAAGCACACTGCTGTCCTCTGTTTTGCATTTATTATGTTTCTAGATCAATGCTTTTATCTGTTCTCCCATGCCACCAGTCAGGTTTTAGAGATACTCCATAGAACATTTCTTTTCTTCACACTCTCTCTGAAAACTGATTTTGCTTATCCTTTCAAGAAGAAGTTGGCTTCCTGTTCTGTTTCTCTGAATGTTAGACTTTGTTGGCTGGGGAGAGAAGAAGGAGTGTGTACACAAAGGCTCTCATTAGCCTGGGGATGCTAATTTCCTTAAGCCTCATTGATAGTCAACCAGGGAATGAACCAAAGCACTTAAATTTAGCTTGCTCCTCTGAGTCTCCCTCGGGAAGTGTCTATCTCTCTGTATTGCCATTTCAGATGACTGTGTTGATAAATATTTGTCTTTATGAATACTTCCTTGTTTGTTTGATCTTTAACAGGGTACATTTTTTCTTATTCTTTTGCTTTATACTGTATGTTTTCTATGCTGAGCAGAATCCACCAGATTGGGGAAGTGGTCTGCTTTGTTAGTATTATTACATTATGACTTATGACTGGTTGCATTTTTAACCTATGAGTCAGGAATTCCTATCACAAACTTCAATTAGTATGTATCTCATTGGTGTAGAGTCTAAAAGTTATGGGCAAGCTTATGATTTGGTTTCACTGGCTTATTCTGTACTGAATTCAGTAACAAAGTTCTTGGTTACAACAGCCAGAGACGTGGCTGGATGATGTTTCCAACAAACATTGCCTGTAGCCCTGCTGTCACCTTATTAAACTGGTCAGATTTGGAATACAAACAGCACGTGTTTAAAGAGCTTTGAAAAAATACATTTATTTTTACAGTTTATAGACGTTAAAATTAGCAAAACAAAGCAAAATCTCCCAATTACTGTCCCAATTGAATATACTGGTTGGTGGATGATATTTGTGAATGTTATCATTCCCAGAATGTGCTTGTTAAAAAGCTATTTGTCTATTTCTGTTGCAGTGAACTATTTCAGAAAAAATGGTACAGAAGATGTGTTACTGTGCGGCAATAGCACTGATGCTGGGTAAGTGCTTTAAAAATATATCCTCCCTTCTGTTCTGGTTTTGTTACTGTTTTGTTGGGGGTTTTGTTTGGGTTTTTTTTTGGGGGGAGGGGGGGTTGTTTTTTTATATATTTTCCTTCAGTTCTGTCCGCTTCTCACCAGTATGAAGTAGATATTTCAATTTCCTTGTGTCAGTTGTAATAGGAGAGACGATAATGACAATACTGTGCATAGTAATACAATTTTCTGAACTGCAGGGAAGAGAAGTTTGTATGTGTCACTTATTCGGGTCTTAAAATCTGTAGGGGCCTTTTTACAGCTCCTTTTCAATAGGTTTACATTTCTCAGAAAAAAAAAAAAAAGTGAAAACTAAGTAACACTTTGGCTGAGTGGAGAGTATTTTAAAGGAAATGAAAGGAATGGAAACAGAAAAGCTGGAGGGATTTAAACTGATGATGAATTGATGAATTCTTGGCTTTTAGCAGAGGAAGATAAACAAATCAACAAATGCTAGTCCCCAAAATAACATGCTTTGGAGGTTGGAAGGTACTCGCCTTTGAGTTGTGATCTACATTTGTACGTTTTATGTTTATATATTATGCATGTTTCATTTTCTTGTAGTAGAGACAGTGAAGAGATCCAGAATAATTCCTGTTGTGTACTAACTTACTCTGCATAAAGGACTTTATTCATATCCCTACCATCTGTAGATGCTAACAGTTCCTCATGCATCCAGTCCTCGGGGTCCAAGTGCATTGTCTTGAGTGTGTGATTTTATTTGACAGGTTCTCATGATCTTGATGGAAATGGAAGAATTCAGATGGAGAGAGACAGGATCTTATGTGGGCAGAGATTATAAACCGTGTTAGGCTGTTAAGAGTTGTAGGACAAGGAAGAGAAGACCTTAGAATGATGGGATGGATGAGCTTTTGTTCTAAATATGTGAGAGTATTTGAACAGGGGAGATGGATAACCTAGGTCAAGTGAGGAGAGGAGGTGAGATGATCTACTGTTGGAAGGAGATGTTTTGAGTTGGTAGAACTAAATATGGAAAACTGAAAAAAAAAAATAGGACGAACTTAATGTGAAAAGAGGAATGTGTGCACAGGGAGACACCAGGAAGATGAAGGGAAGATAAAAAACTTGCTTGTGGACAGGAGGGTGAGAAAACTATGGGGCCCAGGAGAGAGACGCTTTACTTTCTGCTTCCACTGTCTATATCTGTATTTACATAAAACAAAGGGAAGGCAGAACTGTCAACCTTCCCTCTGCATGTCTTGTGTGTCTGATCTGTATTGCTAGTCTAATTTAGACTTGTAAGCTCCTTGGGCAGAGGGCCATGGGTTCCTCTTTGTTCCAAGGAAGGTACAATGTCAGCATTTCATTAATTAATTGCTTTGTTGATTGTAATACATTGCATTTATCCAGGCTCAGGCTGGACTCCAAGACTACTGGGATGTTTACTGGGGATCCCAGGATTTGGCAACCTACCTATGCTGATGAACTTCATCCTTTGTTAGTTGATAGGCAATAATATTGAGGAAGAAATATTCTGCACAGCAAAAATATTTTGCACATCATGAAATATTAAACATTGTTCTCCCTGATGACCTGAACTGTGGTGATGTCCAGCTGCTAAGGTCATAAGCAATGTCAAAAGAGTTGATATTATAGATAGTTTGTGAGGCATAGTTTAGGGACTATTGCTTTGGAATTGCCAAGGTTGTGGAAAGTTAAATACCAATGAAATATCCATGGAGTATGTACGTATTAGTAGCTTGTATGGATTTAAGGTTATGGAATTTGCTTACTCTTACCCTTCAATGGTCAAAGCCATAAGCAGGTGTGTTCAATAGTAAAACACAAAATCTGAATGTGTAGGGACTTTTGGAACAGATTGCACCACAAGATCATAGGAGGTGAGTTAAGCGTGAGTGGATGCATCAGATTGTAGTTCCCCTGTTTGTTAGTAATGCAATTAATGACAAGTAAGGATGCTTAATTTGGGAACCCACCAAGGCATCAGGAATGAGAATCAGAAGAGAGAGTTGACAAGGTAATGTCTGAGTATTCACAGCGTTTTTGGAGTGTGCTTCTGCTCCCAATTTGGAGCTTGAATTTATCAGCTTCTAGTGTACACTGAGGACTCAAAGGAAATGTGGGGAAGGGCAGTGTCATGTGTGCATTCCTGGAGGGATTTGTTGTTAGAGTGAGGTATATCTGTGTTGTGGCTGGGATATTAAATCTCGAGGTAATTGACAAAACCATTTTAGTGCATTTTTAAAAGCATGTTAATGACACTCTGAGGTTTGGCTCGTTGCTGTTATTATAGAAGAGTAAAGAAAAATAAATAAAAATCTACTATGGCAATTATTAGGTGATGAGACTCAGATGGTCTGATGTAAGATTGTGTAGTGATGGAGAATGCAACCTGAGCTGGAGTAGCAGGCCAAAATCAGCAGGGAAATGATCATCAGTGGATGCTATATCACAGACAACCTAATCATCTCCAAGGGTGGGGGCTTTATTACATTACTAGGAGGGACTGTTTTCTGAACAAGCACCCAAACTGCCAATAAAGCAGGAGGTAATGGGTCTAGCTAATATTGATTCTAGTACAGAAAGTATTTGAATAGATGTATGTCAGGCAGCAGCAGCAGCAAACATGTCTGTAGTACTTTACCTGGCAGACGGCAGAGAAAATATTTCTTTCAACCTCAGGAAACTACTTTAAAAATCACTGCAGAGACATAGTAGAGATGTTGGGGAGATGGCGTATTTCTTGGTTGCGTAAGGAGTAACCTGTCTGTGGGGTTTCCCATGTGATGCCTCAGAAACATTCTTCAGAATACCTGAAATTTACTTTTTCTTCATTTAATCAAATAGAACTTTTGTGTTGTTTTTCATTTTCTTTATCCAATTGCATTTTCCTCCTTGATGTACTGCAAGAATTTGCTCTGTATTTACAAGGAACAAAGAGTCCAATGGAAACAAGAAGTAATGTTTAGAGTAGAGAGAAAATCAAATGATTGTGATCAAAGATGTTCTTTGGCTTGAAGTGAACGCTAGTGACGTGTGCTCAGTGTTTCACAACAAGCACATTCAGAGCACTACGTTAATGGAAAAATCCTTTGCTCTGAGATTTGTGCCACATATTGGTCAGGCACTGGAAGCAGTGCTAACAGCAAGGCTCTTTTAACAGCAACAACAAAAAAGTAGTGTATTTGCAGAATTATTCTTGTTTCTAGATGTATTTCAGGGTTAAATTTAGTTGTTCTTCTGGATGTGGCTGCACTGGGATTTATCCAAGTTGGTTCTCTTTCCAATTTGGGCTTCTTTTATTTGATTTGTTTAAAATAAATGGAGAAAGATCAGATAGTCTGATTTTTTCAAAGGGATTACAAATTCTATAAATTTTCTTTTCAATTTAATTCCCAGTGTAGTAGCTTATCCAATTTTGAACACCTTGTTTTAGCCCAGAGGAGGGTCTAGTAAAGATCCGGTACAATGAGCAAATATTTGGAAGATCTTAGCTAGGAGCAGAAGCTAAAAGTTGCTCTAGACTTTGTGAAATCCAGTCTTAGCATTAAGTGGACTATGTTTTGCAAGGGCTACAGAACTTGCAGGGGACAACAAGCAGCACCATACACTGCCTATAATCAGGCATCACGGGCCTTTTGAAGGCATCTACCCTACTGTATGAAAGGCAAAATTACCTCATATCCACATATGAGTATTTACGGTGACGGTGCCAAAGGGAAGGCATGTAGCTGGACACAGTGCTTTAGGGTGTGCTCAAGGACCTACAGCAAGGACAAACCCTGGAAACTCGGTGCCTGAGCCCAGACAATGGGACATGGCCAACACCATGCAAGAAGTGAGGGAGCCCCCAAAGGCACTGGTCTCAGGAGAAGATCCAAGAAGACCCCATCTTCAGCTCCAACAAGACCCCACCTTCAGATCCAACAAGACATCCTGCTAGAGCACATCAGCAGTACCTATACCAGGCATCACCCTGCTGCAAACTTCAGACCAAATCTCCCAGCGAGTGGGCTGCAGGAACTGTTTCATGTCATGCTGCACCAACCTGCTTCATGCTGACCCTGCAATTACAGCTTGTTCCTTCCCCGTGACTATTAACCATTCATTTTGGTGAGATGACCAATACTGCAAAGTCTCATGCTTCCCCACAAAGTAAAGACTTCCAGGGGCTGAAGCAACCTGGAATTATCTGTCCACAAAAAAAGGAAGATTTCAGCTCTAAAGTATTTCCACGTTTAACCTGTTGTAATTTCACAGGGACATTTTTCTGCTGTGCAGAGACTGCTGTTTTTTCTTCTTCTGCCTGAAGGTTTGGAAGAGCAATAGAAACAGCAAGGAAATTTGTCCATTAGGAGAAGGAGAAAGGGACAAGATGCTATCAGTGTACACAGTAAACAAGCAGGAAAAAAGAGAAACTTATCTTTGCTCTTTTCACTTTTTCACTTGCAAGTACAACAGGGAACTGGCTTTCCAGAAAAGTGTGCTAGTCTTAAATCAGTTGTGTCCCCTTCAGAACTCAAGGTCAGACTACTTAGGTTTTTTTCCCTTTCACATGGTATGTCCTGTATATTCAGCTCATGGGCAGGAATAGTGTACAAGATTCTACTGACAATGAAAACACATTTGCATTGTGTCTGTACTGATATTACCAAAAAGGCTAGTGAACAGGAAGGGAAAGCAGCCAGTAAAGCTACTTCAGGATGCAACAAGAAATCACCTTTGGCAACTGCATCCTAGCAACTGTTGCTATAGAAACTTTAGCTACCTTTATCATCACTATGACCTTGATTTTTCTTAACAGGGTACATTAAAATAATGTACAGCGTGGGGCAAGATTCTATAAGGTTTGGTAAATTCTGATGTCACTCAGCTCATTGAACATAAGGGATGAAGGAAGGACTGTGTGGTGTAACACTTCTCAAAGTTTTTGAGTGAGTCCTAACTTTTATAGAATCAGAGAATGTTGTGAGTTGGAAGGGACTCACAAGGATCATCAAGTCCAACTCCTGTCCCTGCACAGGACAATCCCAAGATTCAGACCATGTGTCTGAGGGCCTTGGCCATATGCTTCTTGAATATTGTCAGGCTTGATGCCATGAGCACCTCCCTGGGAACCTGTTCCAGTGCTCCACCACCCTCTGCCTGAAGAACCTTTTCCTCATGGCCAACCTCGCCCTCCCCTGGCACGTCATCCTGCCATTTCCTCTGCTCCTGGTGTTGGTGGCCAGAGAGAAGAGATCAGTGCCTGCCCCTCCTCTTCCCCTTGTGAGGAAGTTCTAGACCACAATGAGATCTCCTCTCATTCCTCTTCTCCAGGGTGAACAATCCAAGTGACTTTCTAAAGTATCATCAGGAAATAACTTTGTTTCCTTTTGCATTGTGGCATTTTACTAAGGTAATTAATACTAACACATAAAATTGCATCAGATGACTATTTTCATAGTCACCATGAGTACTGAAAGCAACATTTTTATGATAGGTTCTCCACACCACCATACTGTCAGTGTACTCATTACAGCATGTACAGCGATGCAGCACTTTGATCTATCTAAGCTATAGTAACATTCCTTTGCCTTTATGCATCCTTCACACAGTGATTTAAAGCCTCTTGCAAAGCCTTACCAAACCCCTCAAGAGTAGAGAAGAAACATGCACTGAGAAGCAGTGCTGCTATCAGATGTTTCCACCAACACTACTTTGCACAACCCAGAACTGCAGAACCTGGAATGATGTATATGTCCTCCAGAATAACATGTCAAACAGCATGCTCTCCTACAGCTCTTAGTCCCCTGACTACAAGCAAATGTGCCTGGTAACACAACTCCAGCTTTGCTGGAAATTGAGGAACTGGAGCAGAGAATGAAGCACCCAGTCAGTTCTTTTTTTCTGCTACTGGCAATTGGGACCACTGAAGCTCTGAGTTGCCTAAACTTAATTCTGTATTCCTATTATTATTATTGTTGTTATTATTATTATTTCTTGTTGTCTTAATATAAGAAGGCCTCAGATTCAGGCCATGTTGTGTTCTATTTTGGACAAGTAAGGTGAGAAGGGCCACCTTGCCTTGGAGAGTTTCCATTTCAGAGATGCAAGTCCATGGATGAGTTGGGGTGAAGGTGGTGCTCAGGTGTGTTAGTTGCATATACATACTTCTGGGAAGTGACAGGAATGGGCAAGGTAAGGAGAAACAACCAGTTGCAGCTGATCTCTGGACTAGCCAACTTTGTCAGGCAGGTCGTGGTCTGGCAGCATGTGTTTAACTGGCTTGAATGGGTCCATCACAGGGAATGGGCTCCTGGGGAGTTTTGGCATGTGCCTAGTGGGACTGGTGTGTTCATAACACTTGCCAAATTCAGTTTGAAGGGATACAGCTTGCTGATGAGTGGGAAAGGCTAGAAAGGCTGATGGAGTGAGGAAGGAGATATGGATCCCAAATGTGACTTCTTCCAACATCACCAAAGTGAGGATATTTTGGAAAGAATGAAGTGTGCTGTTTAAATTACCAGAGCTATTAATCTAATTACACCCCGGATTAGTAAGCAATATTAACAAACTTATTACCAACCTTCAGTGTACCTTAAATTAATTTAACTAGATTCTGATGTAAATCACATAAACTTTTCCATCTACTCTGTACTGGTTACAGTGACACAAAAATGAAGATGGTTTGCTCGTGGTGAGGAAGCCTCTTACTTGAGTATGGGAGGAACCATAAAGCAAGTATATCATCTGAAAGATGTTTCAGGGGCCATGGGCATAACTTTATGCATTATACAGGCTTAGGGGCAACAATACCAGTAACCTCTCCTAGGGATCAGTTGTGTATTTGGAAGATCATGTCTCTGGTTAAACAGTAGCAATAGGGATTAAATCCAAATCCACTCAATTCTTAAGGATGAGTAATATTACCTCTTAGTCAAAGCTGTAATAAGCTCATCAGCCACATGAGAGAAACAGACTGACTATGGGCTGCAGTCTTCATTAAGTAGTAATCTATCATTATATTTATGATTATAAATTTTTGCCCTACATTTTGTTTGATGGATCAGACAGAAGATCTGGTGTCTGGCCACTGGATTGAGTGAGAAGAAATGAGAGTTTGCTTACCTTGCTGCAGCATGAAGTCTAAAAAAGCCACCTTGCAGCAGAAGGAGGAGGGAGTTCTTCCTCTTGCTGCCTGCATGAGTGCTTGGAGAGGCCGAAAACCAGTGGTTTTCCATCTGCCTGAACAAGTAGCCAGTGGGAGAGTCTGAAACTTTTTTTGTGGATGCAAGTCTATGGCATACCCTGGTCAGTGGGTGCTCTGGGCCTGTGAGCAAGCCCGCTTATGGGCATCTCCTGGTTGAGGTTGCTCTTTATTCTGAGCTCTTTCTTTTTTCTTTTTTCTTTTTTCTTTTTTCTTTTTTCTTTTTTCTTTTTTCTTTTTTCTTTTTTCTTTTTTCTTTTTTCTTTTTTCTTTTTTCTTTTTTCTTTTTTCTTTTTTCTTTTTTCTTTTTTCTTTTTTCTTTTTTCTTTTTTCTTTTTTCTTTTTTCTTTTTTCTTTTTTCTTTTTTCTTTTTTCTTTTTTCTGTGGCATTTGGTTGGTTTTGTTAGTTCCTTTCAGACCATTGCCACTCCTTGCTTTAAAAACTGCCCTTTGAATTCTCTCTGACCCTTTCAGATGCCTCGAGTCAGAGCTGCTAAGGGCTCCTAGTCGGACCTATCCAATATGAAGCATGTCTCTGTGAGTTAGGTGTTGACTCTTGGATGATAATTAATGGAGAATTGCAAGTTAGACCCTATAACCATAATTAATCTTTAATAAAACAAGAATGATCAGGGGAAGGAGAGTGACCTGTGACTTTCAGGCAGACTGAGCACCCACTGATGGCAACACCTGGCTTTGGCTTGGGTTCTGCTTCCTTTCAGCCTTTTCTCCTACATGTCCAGTTGCCCTTACAACATCCATTTTTTAAAATAGTGCCCTGTTTCACAATGAGTAGTTTCACCTTGTCAGGTAGGAGCAAATGTCAGCCTAGGGATCTTTATTTGTTCCCCCTCAACCACTGCACAGTATCCACTCCTTGTTTGGCTGCTGGTCTCTTCCCTCAAAGCCAAGAGAAGTGAGAAAACATGAAAAGTGAAGAGAAAAGCACTCAGGCCTGTGATATAATGGAGATCTAAACCTCTCCTTTGTGGCCTGAGGACTTTAGCACAAAGAGGCAGGTCAAGGAGGACTCTGCTGTGCACATAACAAGCCTTGGATGCCATGGGCACCATTTATTCTTCCAGCTCTTGCTGCCAGGCTTTGAAACTCTACTGTGCTCACCATGGCAGTTTCCATTCCTCTGGAATTAGCCATGTACCAAAGATGTCAGTTATAAACAGTTCAGTTTGATTTCTGCATTCTTGGGCTTAAGCTGTGACCTTAAGCAGGAGAACTAAGGGGCCCTTGCCACAATATGTTTTTGGTTTATAATTTTTGATGTGTCTGTGGTGCACACTTTACCTCCCATTGCTCCTTCTTTTATAAGCAATTTGAGGTAGCAAGCTGTAGTGTGCCTTTGCAACCTAAGCCAAATAAAAGTGCAGCCTTAACCTTACAGATGTCGTAGCTGACATTAGCAGCTGTTTGCTGCTAACTCCTGGTAACACATGGACAACCCTCCCTGTATTTTCAGGGTCTGAATGTTACAATCCAGCACATGGTTTTTCTACAAATCTTCTTTTATTGCACAACCCTATTGGCCGCTGCAGTCTGGATCAGCAGGTTACTTGGCTTGCCTAGATTAAACTCTTGAGCCAGAGCATTTTGTAATTACGCCCTTCAGCTACAACTCTCTGGCATTGCCCATCTGTGTTATTTAAAACAAAGATGTTTCTTATGTTCTTTAATTTCCTGTACCAATGCCAGCTTACAATCGTGATTACAGCCTGATGGATAGGTAGGTAGACTGATGCTTTTAACTTTTCTGAATCAATGACACTAATTTTATTGTGATCAATTGAACAGCATCCTGTGAGGCTCCTGTGGAGGATGTTATATTTATGTAGTTTGTTGTTGTTGCCCATCCCTGTGCATCAGAGGAGAGTGCAATCCTGTGAAATGCTTCCCCCGAGGCAACAGAAGCTGAAGAGTTTGCTAAAAAATATGAAGGGGAAGGCTTAATATTATGCATCGAAGAGACTTCAGCAAAATCTTGAGACTCCTTAAAAAAAATCCTCAGAGGAAATGGTGTCAGTTGCAGAATAATATTCTCATATGAGTGTCTTACACCTAAATTTCTGTAGAGCGTTTTTCTGGGAAACAACCTTTTGTTTTCCTCTCAGTGTTTTTAAGGTGTTCCCACAGTGTTTTTAAGGCGTTCCCACACTCCATGGGTTATCGCTTCTGTCGGCTACAAAAGAGGTGAGCATGAACAAGGAGTTGAAAAGTAGGATATTTTGTCTCAAGTGCTTAGTCTCTGTCAGAAGGATGTGAGCTAACATTAATAGCATTTTTGAGCTAAAGTTGATGCTTTTTGTGCTGAAGACACCTCTTTTTAATGCTCTTACACCTGAACATAATATTAGAGAACTTTGTACTCACTGTGGATTCAGACAGATCTTTTCACACTAGAAATCTATTGCTGAGTGGGAAAGGTTTTAGAGACACATAAAGATGAAATGAAACATGAAAAAATACTAACTGTATTATAAACAGAAAATACTAGTTAGAGGTACCATTGCTCACTTTCACAGTCAGACGAGTTGCATCTCCATGTCCTAGGGCTTTCCAAGCAGTTGTGGTAAAGTGCTTTGAGCAGTTGCTCTGATTTTCTTCTGCATTAAAACAGAGTTTCCTCAGAAAGCAGCACTGGCAGTCAACCTGAGTGACTTTGTAGTCTCTAGTCTTGTGGTGCTGAAGGTTTCCTGTGAAAATACATCTCAATGCAGCTCCTAATATGTCCTTTCTTTCAGACTCTCTTGTTTGTAATAATGAAGAGATTAAGAGGAAAGTCTTTCTCTGTCATATTGAAATTAATGATGAAACGTCCATTTTACCAAAGATTTTAAGCAACTTATTCTACATAAAACCCATTTTCCAACTGACTACCCTGCCTAGGCTTAAGTTCACCATTAAAATGATCACCATCAAGTTTCTAAAAGCTCTATGCAGGTGTTTTATCCATTAGTAATAACGTTAAAATGCAAGTGATCAGACCAGCTCAATGGAACCACTTGGGACCGGTCTTTTGTGGAAGACTAAGGACAGGCTGTCCTCCTCTTGACACGATCACTTAGTTTCCAACCAAGCACAGTGTGTAAGTGCAGTCTTTTTCTTATGGCAAAAGGAATGAGACTTACAAAAATTTTAATGTCCTGTCTGGACACAATGTCTTAGCACAAGTGACCAGAAGGGGTTTCCTTCTTGGGAACCCAGAACATCCATTTCTCAGAGCTCTTGAACAGTGTCAACAGCACATCATGGGCACTGAGGGCTGTCTGCAGAAGCAGATCAGAGGCAGAAATCTCATGTCTCTGTGGCAGAGAGTGATAGCAACTGCTGCCTTTGGGAGAGAGGAGATTTAATAAAAGGCTGCCTCAAAAGAGAACATGGATATACAGGAGAGATTCAATGTGCATCTGCATATTTTAAGGAAAAAAAAAAAGCTGAGATTTCTGCATTTTGTTCTCTTCTAACTCAGTAATGTTACTGCAATTTTTATTCAAATGTGGCTCTTACTAGGAAACAATAGGTAGTCAAAGTAGGAAAGATCTAGAAGGAGGCATTTCTAGGCTGGCAGGGAAAAACATTAGAAGCATATCTCTCTCTCTTTCTTTGTGAGATACAGTTACTATTGTCTAAATTTTCAATTGATATAAACTAGCTCGACTCTACCTAAGGTGACAGAATCACTTATTAAATTCTCACTTGTGTGTTACACTTAATTCATTAAACATTAACTGTTCTTTTTCATTTTTATTGCTTTTTCTGAAGACTACTGCAAACAAGGATATGCACACATTTTGCAATGCTTCAGCACTCATTTTCTCAGCATTCAAAGCAGACTTAAAAATTTGTGCTTGACTAATGATATTAAATTAAGCTTCTTAAAGTGTTCTTGAATATCTAATGTTGGTGGCTGACACCATAGATTTGTGTAGTTTCAAATTCTATAGCAATGTATTCTCATCTCGATGTACAATATAGGGTTGCTATCCTGTGCTGTAGAGATTTGATTTTCATCAATATAAAAATGATATATATAAAATCCTTGGCTTTCATACTGAGAAATACTCTGCTTTCTCAGCAGTCAATTTCTTTTTTGAGTGGCATTTTAGAAATTATTTTTCATATTTATATTATTGCTATACGTTTCTATTTGTGGCAATATTCTGCTTTGGTTAAAAAATAGCAGTGGTTGAAACACCTGATGGGTTATTGCTGAGGGGATAAAAAAGCTAAAAACTGTACACATTGGACACAATCTACATGGCTGGTGAAGTGTCTAAAATGACCGGATAATACAATAATCATCCTATCTGAAGGCATTTCAGAAAACCTTGATTCTTCCATCTGACAGGCAGAACATCTAGCTCGCCATCTGCCAGCACAGAGGGTATTGCTCTGTTATGAAAACACTGCCTGGAAGTTGGTCTCTCTCATCTCTGATCTCTGACAAAATGCTTTCACAGTCCTCCTTGTTCCAGCCATCCCTAGTTGTATCAGCTAGAATTTGCACCAGATCGTACCAGGTTCATCTCTGTCTGAAGCACAAGGAGAACAGAGACAGCTGGCATTACCACAAGTTCTGCTGAGATCTGCTTCTCCAGATAGTTAGATGGTTGCCACCTAAAAAATTCCCAAATACTGTAGCGCTCCAGGACACTGGCAACATCCTTTGCTCTCTTATTCTCTTCCTATGATACATACAGCAGTAAGCCTTTGCATATTGCTCTATGTCTTCAGTTTCTGATGCGGTGTATCTTATGTGTGGAAAGTGGTTTGTGATATTCAAGAGGTGTGGGGTCTTTTGGCTAGTCATGTCACACCCTTCTGGGAGAGAGGGAGGCTCACTGACCCAGGATCTCTTTCACCTTGTATTTTGCTTGATGATGCAATTTGGTACTTACATACTTACCACCACTGACTGTAAAGCAGAGAGCATTCTTTCCCTCTTCTGGTTAGAAAATTGCTTACAAAGAATCTCTAAGTTTAATGGGAGACAGTGAAATTCATGCTATCTGCATGTCATTTAATATGTGAATCTGCAAGACACTCAAGGAAAACATTTTCCCAGCAGAAACAGAAAAAATATAATGACCCTAGATGATGAAGGTGAATGGACCAAGGGCTGGGTTTCTTAGATTAAAGATTTAGTCTTTGCAGGGGGGTAAGTACAAGGTCAGGCAGAGTAAGCAATCAGGAAGGTGCTCGGAGGACACATGCTGATGTCATCCCACCAGTATTAGACTACATAACCAGAAAAGCAGGTTCACCATCACAGTATTACCCACAACTGTAACAGGAGACACCATGTGTATGATTCCTAATTAGGAATACGTGCCAAGAAAAATCATATTAGGTACTTAGGCACCTATTTCCAGTCTATTCCAAATATCTGAAATGCTAGGTGCTCATTTGTCATTGCAGCTCAAGCTATGGTTAACATTTACCAGTTTAATTGTTCAAAGGAAAAATAAGATTGCAAAGATCTTTGATATTGTACAGTTAGTTTCTACCTGTTTCCTGTGTTTTTACCCAGTGGAGGAATTTACTTCTGAGCATCTGTGCTCTTAACCAAGAGTACTCAATATATTCCCTCGGAAATCAATTTCTCTATGCTGAAGCCTTCTATGATGCATTTCATGTATTGTCTTTCATGTTTTGCAGCACGTGTCCTGAGGGATACATCTGTCTGAAGGCCGGGGAAAATCCTGACCATGGTTATACAAGCTTTGATACTTTTGGCTGGGCCTTTCTCTCTTTGTTTCGTCTTATGACTCAAGATTGTTGGGAACGTCTTTATCAACAGGTATGAGGTTGTTTTATTACTGTTAAAAATATACACCATCTTCTTACAGTTATATATCCAATAAGGGAGTGGAGCATCTCCCTTATGAGGAAAGACTGAGAGAGCTGGGTCTCTTTAGCTTAGAGAAGAGGAGACTGAGGGGTGACCTAATTAATGTTTACAAATATGTTAAGGGCGAATGTCATGAGGATGGAGCCAGGCTCTTCTCAATGATGCCCAATGGTAGGACAAGGGGCAACGGGTGTAAGCTGGAACACAGGAGGTTCCGCTTAAACCTGAGGAAGAACTTCTTTACAGTAAGGGTGACAGAGCACTGGAACAGGCTGCCCAGGGAGGTAGTGGAGTCTCCTTCTCTGGAGACATTCAAGACCCGCCTGGACGCCTTCCTGTGTGATGTCATTTAGGTTCCTGCTTCAGCAGGGGGATTGGACTAGATGATCTTTTGAGGTCCCTTCCAATCCTGACATTCTGTGATTCTGTGATTCTGTGATTCTGTAATTAAAGACAAGAAAGAATTTCTGGTTATTAGGTAAACTGCCCTCTGTGTGTTGTGGACAGAGGACTATCAATTGTTACAATTAATTTCTTAAGAGTGATGATACCAGAATGCATTAGACTGACTGTTTGGGGAAAATTGATACTGAGAGAAAGACACTTTGAATGGGTATTTTACCTGAATCTGAATAAAGTTCACCACTTAATACAGATCACCATGTCACCACTTAATTTTTTTTTTTTTTTTTTGGTGGCTGGTATAACATTAACTTATCTTTTGAGCCCAGATAAAAAAAAGGACCAGAAAAGTACCTGTGTACTTGGCATATCTGATTATACAAGGGATGGTAATGAACTTAAATTCAGCCCATGGCAAGACTACTTGGTACCTTTCAGTTCTCCCTGCTGCAAACTTTTCATCATGGACAACTTTCAGTTAACTTACAGTTATGTGTTCAAGGTGATCTGCTAGTAAATGCTCATTTTAGCATGTATTTCCTGAAATGCATGGGAAGTCTGAAAAACTGCGTGTGATAGTTTGGTACTGAATTACATACTCTGCCCATGAAGTCACTGAAGATTTACTTCTGCATCTCAAAACTGCAAAACCAGAGCGTGCTTGTAAGAAAACCAAGGGAGTTAGTGCTGACGGATACTACTCTGAAGGTACTGAGGTAGACAGCTTTGAAGGTACTGGAGATTTCAGCCTCACATGCACCCAGTTATACAATTTCATTTCAGGAAAATGTAGAACAATTAAACTGAAGATTCTTTAAACAACTATATTCATTTATTTGGCACAAAGCTGCATGTACAACTCTGGAAGGCTGAAACTGTCATGGCTAATAAGGGTGAACATCATTCCCATTTATTATTTGACCTTATAATATCATACAGAGGTTTCTGTCACTAACATCAAGTCATGGACCATGGGACATATCTGCAATATAAGTTCAGCCGGTTACCGTAAACTCCAGTTATTCCTATAAGTCTGTTTGAGAACCAGGCAATACAGTCAATAGCACTCAAGGTTTGGTTCTTCTTATTGTGAGGCAGATGTCTAAATAACTTTCAGATGAGTTGCACCCTAAAATTATCCTTTTTCTCCACGTTGACTGTAAAGGACCTAGACTGTAGATACCTGAAGGGATAGAACATGAAACCCACTTGGAAGGTTTCTGTGCACCAGGCAAAAATAGATTGAGCTATGTGGGGGAAGCTTTCGCTGCAACTGATTGTAAGATTACCTATTCTTAAAGGGAACCAGCGGAGATATTTCATAAAGAAGGAAAGCATTCCTCTTTTAGAAATGATTTTTACTGCAAGGCACACAATTTTTGACTAAGGTATAAAAATTTATTAGGGAGAGGATAATTTTCTTGCATGTGGTTGGCATTTGCCATCAAAGAGGTTCTGTTTGGGCTGTTAATAAAGGCTGAATTCAATTATATTGTAAATCTAAGTTTAAAAAAAACCAACTTTTTTTTCTTTTAAATAACATTTTAAACAAGTGTTCGTGATTTTACCTTTGTGCTTACAGACTCTCAGATCTGCTGGGAAGATCTACATGCTTTTTTTTATGTTAGTCATCTTTCTGGGCTCATTTTATCTGGTCAACTTGATTCTGGCTGTTGTGGCCATGGCGTATGAAGAGCAGAACCAAGCCACTATTGCCGAAACGGAGGAGAAGGAAAGAAAGTTTCGGGAAGCCATGGAGATGTTAAAAAAGGAGCAGGAGGTCAGTAAACTACATGACATGATTAGCCTTGAGTAACTTGAACAAATGCTACCTTGAAATTCACATATTCATTATTTTATATTTATGTGATAACCGATGTATCGGTTTGCTTGAAAGCAGCTTAATGTTTATTGTCCTGGACAGAGTAATTACAAGCCTCTCTAAAAGACAAAAGATGTCCCTTCATGTTAGATCTGGGGCCACTTAGGTTTTCCATACACAGAGCTGTATTTGTTTAACTGTACTACATTGAGATACATTGGATTGAGAGCAGCCCTGAGGATAAGGACT
>NW_010319589.1:108139-169815 GCF_000700745.2 Antrostomus carolinensis | reverse complement strand
TTCTATGATTCTATGATTCTATGATAATAAACTTATGAAAACAGTGTATGAAATGTGTGTAGGATGATAATTTTCTAACAGATCTTGCAGTGTTTGTGAGTTCAAATATCAGTCCTGGGAAATATTATCCAAAAAGTAAAAGTGGAGGATGCTCAGAACATGGATTGATATCTTCTCACTTTCTGCATTATTTTTTTGACCATCTATGACTTCTCAAGTTTTTTATACTACAAGGTTTGCCATGCAGAAATTTTCAACAAGCTTGTTGCTCATGGTCTTAGTAATTTAAAGCTCCATAGTATTGGCCATATTTATTCTTGCGTTATGTCTGTGAAATTCAGATGTGGGCTAGAGCAGAACCCTTTTTTAACAAGGGAGGATGGTTGACTAGAAGACTAGAATATTAAATAATATGAAGTTGTTACTTTACACTATTAACTCTTTTCTTTCTGCAGTGTACTTTAGACTTCCAGGAACATTCAGAGTGAAGTCCTTCAGAAGGAACTCTCTGGTTTCCCACTGCAGATTTCTGGCTCTTCCATTTCTCAGCATCCCTCTCCACAAATCTGGCATAAATAAAAGCCCCAAAGAAAAGTAAATATATTTCCAAACTACTTTGAAAAAAAAAAAAAAATTACAAGTAAAAACCTCAATATGGACAGCTTTCAATGAGAACTTCACAATATGATAAAGGTTGGGAGAGGCTGTCCAAAGAGCACAGGTGGAAAAGTTGACATTAAATTGCAGTATAGACAAATTACTGAAGGCTGTTTGCTCATGAGGCCTGAGGGAATATGCAGAGCCTGGATTTCTGGCCTATGCATTTACACATCCCTTTTTCGTCAGTAATGGCTATAAAAGGATCACTAAAAAAAACTTTAGCAAATAAATGGAAATAGAACAATCATGTCAGAATCACAGAAGACTGAAAGATTTCCTTGTATTTCCAAAAAAAATATGAGAAGTTCATAATTTTTATTAATTTTGGATTGTCTTAAGTTTTCCTTAAGAAGATTTATTTTGTGTTATCTTCTAGGAAATGTAAGAATTTTTCTTTCTTTTTTTCTTAAACTTATGAAGATATGCTGTGAAACTTTAATAGCAGAAGTACACCCTTTCTGTCCTATTTGAGAGAAGACAGATGCATCCTGTACACCAAGCCATACAACTAACTGACATCGAAGTCTGCATGAAATCAGTGCATAGTGGACTGATCCTAGGAAGGCATTTTGCTCTTTCCTTTATGAACTTTTTCTCCTTTTTTATTTGTAAATATGCTTCAGGGTGATTCTCCAACTAACTTTTTATGATGAACTAGTTTTCAACTGCTGTAGAAGATACATATACACAGTAAAAATTCTCAAGGCAATGATAAACCATCAAAAGTCAAAACCTGTGTTAAAATTAAAGAAGCAACAACATTTCTCAGTGCTTTCTGTTTAAAGTTTCAATTTTTTTTTTCTGTGTCAGTCTGTTATTGCTAACACAAGAGCCATCCTACCAAACATTTTCTTACAAAGGTAACTATGGGTTTTGAATTTATTCCTTTAACTTCAGCTGGACAATAAGAATGTCTGATCAATGCCCACCTATAGTCTCGAATTACATAAAATATTTTTTTTCCCTTTAGTAGATGCACATTGACCAAACGTAATTATAATCAATATATAGCTAATCTATTTTATAGTACCTATATATATATAACACATGTGTGTATATATATTTTTTTTTTTTTCCATATGCAAAAGAGAAAAAGGAGATATGTTATGTGACATGGATAAGAAAGTGAATAGATTCAGAGAGCAGACAGGACATATATTATAAAAGCAGATAACAGTTATAAGATCATATAAAGAATATCACATAACTGAAATTCTACCATAAAGAACCTTTTGCTATTCCTAAAACAAGCCAATTCATTTCGTAATAACAAGTTATGTTAATCAATGACATATTCTGTATTTAAACTGTACAGTTCCATTTAAGAAAATAATGCTTTGGCGGCAGTAAGAATAGAGGAGCAACAACTTTGTATTCTTGTCTGGTGCCCATTTCTCTTCAGGCCTTCTGCTGAGGGACGTTACACTAGGCGCAGAAAATGAACATTATCACCATCTGTTGGCTGTTTGGTGATGTATACGGAATGAGGCAACGACCCACCTCCTAAAAGCTCCTGCCTGTATTTAAAGAAAATAACAGAAGCTCAAACAGAGCACTAACTGTCATACTGACTGGTGTTATAAGTACAGAGGTAAGGATTGGACTGATTTAATGAATTAACTACTGTTCCCATCTAGAGCAAGCTAGAGGATTCCTGAAACCCTGGGTTGGGAGGACAAGGCAGTGGGAAAAGAGAAAGGAAACACATTTGCTCCGAACAAGTAAGGTCTGAAGCTTTCAGTCTCTATTTGTAACTGCCAAGACCAAAACAAAAGAACCCTGGTTTTACCAGATAGCTTGCAAGAGCAGCAAATATTTTAATTAAGATTCTGAGTCAATACTCATTCAAGACACAACGTCCAGTTCCAGCTTTCAGAGCTACAGAGGTATTGTATATCCTCTTTTACCTCTACTTCTCTCTTGTTCAAATCCTGTTATAATTCAGCAGTACGGTAAATACTAAAATTATTACAGCCACATAACTTTAGAATGATGGAAATATGAAATAGGCAGTTACACAAGCATGAACATTTAGTGTGACTTGAATTTCAGAGACTAAACAGAAACCTTAAAATTAAATGCATTCTCCTTACATTTTACATGTATGGTCCTAGTTAAATCCTATTAGAATTAGTCCTTAGTAAGGTTGTTTACAGAAGAAAATATTTATAATGGTGACTAAGTGAAGCAAAATCTAGCTCTACAGAAAATAAGAACTAAAGGAATTGAAGGAGAGTAGCACAAGGATGTGGGAGAACTGAGCAAAGAGCAATTTAGACTGAAAACTGGAAAACACTTCCTAATGCAGATTCTTGTTATTTTTTTCCATGGTTTTTTGATAGGAAGATGAACTGTAATATTTGTTGTGTAAAATGAGGCCTATTAAAACACTTGACTATAGAACAGTATAAAGAGGATGAGAACAATGACTTTTTTTATTTTTGGTCTTTCTATTATTAACATTTAGTCTCTGAAGAGAGTATTTTTGGTCTTTCACAGCTTGCTAGTTGGGAACTAATAAGTTTTTCAAAATACTTAGTGGTTTTCAAAAAGAGCACATTAGCTACTTCTGTTGATCAGTCACAGGAATGACTTCCTTAATGATTGGAAATTGCATAATAAAATTATGGATATGAGAGAAATTTTAAATTGCTGGAAATATTTTACATTTTTTTACTTATTTTTATAAATTATCACCAGCGTAATCAGCAGGGAAAAGTAATCAGGGTAATTCCACATGTTGGGACAATAAGCGATTCCCTCTTCCTCAGACTTCTCCCACTTTTAAAATGTAATGTGTGACCTCCCAAGCACAGTTACTTATCTAGTTTATATTTGAAGAAACATTAGAGATTAGAAAAAATCTGGACATATATTCCTAACAAAAATGTGAAGAACTACACTTTGGATTGAAGTACACATCAGGATATTAAATGAAATTACAAATTAAATAGAAAATTAAAGTTAAGAAATCCATTTCAGTCTAAAATTCATTTGAATAAATTACCTGAAGTGCATGAAATGGACATAATAAAGTTAAAACTGCTAAGTACTGTCCTACTTAAAGAGGACCTCTGAAATATGTCATTTTCCCCACAGTGTGTTATAAACTATTTGTGTTTGCTCTCAAATATGTAAAATTCTCTTGGAAGGAAGGCGATGTCACACCATTCCCAATTGTTACACTCATTACATTTCTCCCTCCCTAATCCTGTTCTTTGAATTAAAAGAAGAAAAAAAAAAAAAAAAAAAAAAAAAAAAAAAAAAAAAAAGAAAAAGAAAAAGAAAAAATCTGCTGAACACTAATTATTTAACCTTACCTCCTACCTACTTTCTCTCTTTATTCTGAGGTTTCTTAAGGGCTATAATGAGCTGTCCCCACACAAACAGGCCAAATTAGTGGATAATTACTGCTGGGTCTGTGAATGTTCTCACTCCTCCTTTCTTACAGTTTCACAACATTACCAGAATGGTCTGTCACCTCCCTACCAATTAGG
Organism: Antrostomus carolinensis; assembly: GCF_000700745.2. Lineage (NCBI taxonomy): Eukaryota > Metazoa > Chordata > Aves > Caprimulgiformes > Caprimulgidae > Antrostomus > Antrostomus carolinensis. The sequence goes on along the minus strand of NW_010319589.1, from coordinate 165,658 downwards.
CACAATTACTACTTTATAACATTAGTGGTGGCAGGCTTATTATGTTGGAGGATATGTAAAAGTAAGGGAGGGTTAGGGTGAGTGGGCAGTGAATCAGGCCAAAGGAGGTCATTATCACATCGATATCTTGTATAGTCCTAGCTTCATTTCTGTTTTTCAGGACAAAAGCTGTCAGAAAGGCAAAAATTAAGAGGGTTTTTTTAGGTTTTTGTTTTGTTTTGGGGTTTTTTTAGGTAAACAAACCATCGTCACTATTTTTACCTCCAGGTTTTCCGGGTGGTGGCGCTAACGCTTGCCCAAATTTGTTTCTTCTTTTCCTAAAAAGTTGTCTTTTGGCTGACAGGAAAGGATCTGTTTGTCCAGTTTTATCAGGCTGAAGTAGATATATTAACTATGTCATGTCAAAGGGAGTTACATTGACCTCAGAGTGCACCAAAACATTCCCTTCCAATCTGTATTTAAACAAGGGAGTTCAGGTCAAGATAAATCTATGTTAAATGCTCAGAGGAGAATAACTTCTAATCTTTTATAAACAGTACTATGTATGTAGTTAATTTGTGCCTTCCTTGGAAAAAAATCCCAAACCACTCCCCACTTCCCCCCCAAAGAAAACCCCCACCATGCCCTGGGATTTTATTTCTACACATATACCTTTTAAATGACAGATAAAAGGGAATCTTTAATATTGTCTCTTTTACAAGATACATCTCTGAGAGTCAAATGACAAATATTTAAGAGGAGGGCACCACATTTTATTTAGTGGCATGAATACATAGTCTTCAATTATTTGTTTTAGAAAATCTTCTGTCAACCTACTTTTCTCCTCCTCTTAGGGTTTCTAAGCTCTTCTTCTGATTCTTCCAGTGGTAATTACAGGATATTTATTTTAAAATTATGATAGAGAAATTACAATGTTTTGAATGTTAAGCTTTGGGAGGCTTATTTAATTTAAACAAACTATGGAAAATTTTGCAAAATTCCATAACAACATTGGAATTGAGTCAGCCATTTCTATGCAGGTGCAATAATCATACAAAAAATTCTCACCATTCATTAATGAATACAATCTGATAAACCTGCAGTGATATTTCTGTTTTATAGAAAGTTACCCTTCTTTTTCATGGAATATATATATTTTTTTTCTCCAGAACAAATTTTTAATTATAAAGAGTTATATCTGAATACGAGTGGCATTTTCATACTCATCTAATTAATTTGAGGGTTGTTACTATATAGAGGAATGGACAGACTCAAGATGCCTGTTAAAAATTTTGTCAACACACCATTCTGCAGCACTGAAATTGTAAAGGGTCTATGAGAGTAACCTTGTCTCACTGTGCACACTGAGCTGAGAAAAGTTTATTTGCTGCTCACTTTTAAACTTGTTAATTACTACTTTTACTACAGGTACAATTTGGATACAAATATCACTTATGGAAATTACTATCTCTAACTGCTCTTGGATTACTCTCTGGTTACATTGATTCTTGGCAATTTTGATTTTTCAGATTTAAGAGGTGAAGAGAATTGAACAGAGTAAATGACACCTAGACACTATGGTGTTCTCTTCAGACACACTTCAAATAACACCATGAGAAAATCCTTACATGGCATATCCTTCATCTATGTGCATCAAGTGACAAAGTATTTCAGATCTTTCTTACGAAGAAGAAAATAATGGACTTAACGCTTTATGCCCAGAAAGGCTTCTTGTTTGTTTACCTGTCTCCAGTTTTGTGTCAGTGAAGGGAAATATCACAAAGTATTTTTACATAACCAGACTATACCGATTCAATTATTTTAAATATCAGTCCCTCCTTCTCCAAGTAGGAAAATGTTAAAAGTTAAAGAGTAGCTATGGTGTGATCCTTGGGAAGGTGATGCAAAGTTCCTTCAAGTGGCTAAGTGGAAAGTCCTATGAAATCATTAGATAATTCCTTTTCAACTTTCTTTTACATTTCATTGGTAGATGAATGTTTACTTACACCATGTTACTTTATGGAGTGCAAATGAGTGCGTATGTGGGAGAGGATTTATATTACATAGAAGTCAATGACAAACTCATTTCAGCAGCTCCCAGATCTTAATCATTATTCAGAATTAAAAACTCGTCTTCTGAAAGGGCTGTGAAACTTGTCATATAACTGTGCAGCAAGTCATGAGCTTAAGAAAGAAAGGGAAATATAAAAGAAGCCAAGTTATAAATTATTTCAACTGTTTATAATGTAAGATTTACAAATAAATAATTTTGCTCAAGAAAACATAGAAAAACTATTACAAAGTTTGAACTTTCCCACAGTTCTCCAAGGCTCCAGTTTATCAAGTCAAGACAACTTCTCATTTTAAAATATGAATAAGAGCCAAAAACTATAGCAGACTGACTGCCCTAAGGACTATAATTAATTAATTAATTTATTTATTTATTTATTTATTTATTTATAGGGGGAATCAGCACCTGGTATAGTGACTAGACAAAATTTCTTAAATCTGCTCTGATTTTCATCATCTTCAACTGTGATGAGCACTAAGCTGTAGTAGCAAGTGTACTGTTTAGTTGGAGTAAGCGATTGGAAGTGAAAAAGAGAAAAGAAAGATTTAATCAGAATCTTTGGCATTTGTGAGAATTTTGTACCAGTGCATCTACCAAACATGCAAGGTCATCATAAAAAGGGACATTTTATGACATTCATTTTGGCCTGATTCCACAATATATCAGGAGGCACCAGTGTTTGGTAAAAATGAATTGCAAAATTAATTACAAAGAAAATATATAAAAAAGATAACAAACTGTTAGCTAATTTTTCAGTGTGCCCACATACATCACCTGTTTACTTTTTTTCTATTACTATATTAGAAACAAATGTTAATTTTACAAGACAGTTGGGAAACTCAGTGGTGTGAAACTAACAGGAAACAACAAGAATTAAACCACCAGATTCATTTCTGGAACTAATTTCTAGGTGAATGGATGCCAGGTAGAAGAAAGTACACTAGAAAAAAGAAAAAAAATCAGATTAAAAACTTGCCTTCTGTGTGCTGTCTTACTCTCTGCTGGTCCATGCAGCAACACAAAGAACTTAAGTCCATGGTTTCTTTTACAGTGTTGTGATTATACTAAAAAATGTGGCTGACCTTCCATTTTGTCTGACTTTTCCTAAGATCTGACAGCAAAGTCAACTTCATTCTGGAAACATTCCCAAAAGCAACATTTCTGTTCTATGCTTTTGCTGGAAATCTTGCACTGACATCCCAAGAGTAGTGTGTAAAAGCTCTGTCCCACTTCTTTTGTGGTGTCATGTTTATGATCAGGCTAAATCTTTGAAAACTCAGACATTAAACAGGAAAAAAAGTTGAACCAGTTGCGTGAAGAATCAGAATTGCTTCTGTTTCTCCACTTGAACTGAAGGAAAATAGTAGTGATGAGTAAACCTCAGATGGTTCACAGCAATACCTAAAATGCTTGTACTTATCTAAGAGGTAGAATTAAAACTTATCAAACTGGAAATTTTCTAAAAACAAGTCTTCTCATGAGATATGAACAGTACCTGGGCTTCAGGTAAGAGTCAGAAGTTGCAAGGCTCATGGTCATGTTTGTGTAGTAATTACATTTCTGGTTTTCAATTAAAAAAATATATTTTGAGATTTGACAATGAAGGTTTAAAAAGAGGAAAAGCATTGTTTCTTTTCTACTTTTAGAAATAACATCCTTCTAGTGAATTTTTTTCCAGAAGCAACCAAAATTTCAGATTCGGTGTACAAATCCTGTAGGTTCTGGTAGGATGTTTTTTGTTGTTGTTCTTTAAGTTCCATCAGGGAATAGTTAGCTTTTGAGACTAGTAATTAACAGTTTCCTCTTATGAATATATCTAGTCACTGTTTTGGTACAGATATAGAAAGACTGGCATCTTCAGAGAAGCTGGTGCTAGAATTAATGTGGCTGTTGGTAGACATATCCTTTATTCTTCGTCTGCATAGATAGAAATTGCACCAGCAAGTTTAGACACAAATTTTATTAAACACATGTAACATCCCTATATACACATGAACACCTTACTATTACCGTGCATGAAGAATGCCCTAGTTGGGTGAGTTAATAAGGAATAGGAATTGTAACTCAGGTATTCCTAGAACTGTCCACTCAAAGCAACTTATTTTTTAAGCACAGGTACTGAGGAGACAAGTCCATGAAAATCTGGAGCTCCTGTAAAGGAGTTTTGTGCAAATTTTTCATGATCATACTATAGATGCAGGATAATTATCTCAGCAGAGGATCTTGGTGGACATAAGCTCTCCAAAGTTTTTAACCCTGTCTTTCTTGGCAATGGCTGAACACGATCAAGATCATCCCATGGCTCATCTCAACTAGTTTACCTTACTGCAAAACTGCAGCATAGCCCTCCACTTGGACTTTACAAGTTGTGTATACACATGAAATTTTTATAACATTAAAGACAAAGTCAAAAAGGTTACGTGTTGAGGCAAAGTAGCCTGAATATAGTGCTTATGTCAGCAGAAGTAAACCCTATACTTTGCCATACTATAACTTAAGTGGGTCCAAAACTTCCCTTATTATGCCAAATTCAATTAAAATCCACTTGTCAGAAAGGAAAAGTGGTACTGTACTTAAAAAGAACTTACCAGGAAAAGTGTAGTTGTACATCGTCAGGGAAAGATAAGAAATATTCAGTTGTTTCTACTTCTACTCCCACTTTGTATATAAACGAAACCAATTTCTAGTGCTCCCATTCCATCTCCTTTTATAAACAATAAATTCATTCCACAATTTCTGAACTTGAAAGGAAAATAAAGAAGTGGCCTTTCCTTAACACAAAGTTCATATCTATCTTTAATGCTACATAAAAATATGTTACTGATTTCACAGTATAGTGGTCCCAAGGAAGCTTTACAGGGCTAATTGAGAAGTTCACATATAAATGTAATTTGCTTTATTGTCAAATAAATGTTAATTTAATATTTTTACACACATTGCTTCTGTTTTTAATTTGGAAAATGACAAAGAAGTAGAAAATGTACTGTAGGGAACAATTCAGAATTGCCAGAAAGATGAAATAGGTGACCTACAAAAGTTTCTTCTTTGTAAACTTCCAGTAACTTACTCCTTTGATACAGACAATGAAAACGAGTGACAAAAGTGGTATGCATGTCTTATAATTAAATTGGTTAATTTATACTCTACAACTGCTAAAGAAACAATTACTTCTTAGGTACTCCTTACAGATCCACAGAGCAAACTCATATTCTTGCTTTCCAGCATGACCTGACACTTCAGATGTTGGGTGGCAACATCTTTAAGCCTTTGCCCAATCTCTACTCCCTGCTCCTCACCCTAAGCCTCCTCCACTGTCTTCTGTCCCTTCATGGGTGTTAGCAGCAACACTGCTCCAGAAAGAGATGGCATGAATCGGGAATTGTTTCCTCCAATAATTTACATCTGAAAAAAAAAAAAAAAATGTACTTGTTTAGAAGCTAATTGAGTATTTGCTTTTCAATGAAGATCTGCAAAGTAAGGGGACAAATGATGAAGAAAAGAAATGGCAATAACATGTATTTGTTAAACACCTTATGATATTCCAGTATGGAAATGAATACTCTTTGAGACTCAGGTTGTAAAGGAGAGGTCTAGCTTCAGAACTGTCCTTTATATCATTTTTTGGTTAGTCCAAAAAGCTTTTCGAGACTCTGGGTTGGCTCTGGTGTTTGGTCAAGTGAGGTGTCCAACAAAAGTCTACTGACTGTAGTGTATTTTAATGTCCTTAGGCATTTATTTTTTTTAATTATTATCTATTTATTTATTTATTTATTTATTTTTAAAGAGTGAATCCTTAGCATACAGGCCAGACAGTTTGGCTCAGGACATCTGTCCACAGATCCTTATTTATTTTTGAACTGTATTTTATGATACTGGATTGTAATAATAGTCTCTTTCTTTATTGCAAGGTTTGACTACGCTGTTTTCCATTGTTTTGCCACCCCTACCTACAAGGGATTAAAGACTGAGATCCAGTCTTTAGTTTTTCATTGTGTGGTTACATTGGTCTTTATTTTGCTACTTCTAGATATCTTATTCATAACAAACCAAGATGCCCTTTGCGTCCCATTCACATTACTTATTTATTTTACAGAATCAATTTTCTAATTCTATTAAGTATATTACAAGCCAAAGAGAGTGGATAAACTAATTTAGGGATACTTTTCCAAAATCCAAACCAGCTTCCTCCACAAATAATAATTGTGTTCATATATTGTGTAAATATAAGGAAAAAATATAGTGCAAATATAACTTTTATTTCTTTTACATGTACCATAATATAAAGAATTTATATTATGTTATCACTTTATTGATTCATTGTCATATAACTGCTTCCTCAATCCTATAGTTTACAGAGAAGTGCTCTACAAATAATAGCTAAGGATGAATTAATCTTCTTGTTTTCAAAGTTTTATAGGCCAAACACTCTTTTTGGAGGGCTAATAAACCTAGAGCCCATAATATTACACCTGATCACATATAACAACTTAAATTCTAAGTTCAGGGTTGGGGTTTTTTTTGGTTTTTTTGAAAAAAAAAATTGAATTAGTAGTTAATGCAATGAACCAAGCTACATTTCTAGGTTTATTTTACTTTAAAAAGTGTCTGTCGAGTGTTTTAAGAATGTTCAAGTTTTTGATTTTTTCAGCTCCTTCACATGTGCTCTCTGCTCCTATCCCACAAACCTCTTTAGTTCATTTTACCTTTATTTTGTTCATTATGTCGTAATTTTAAAGAAATATGACTAAAAATCAAATCAGAATCAGGCTTTCCAAAACCTTTACTTGACAAAAGCAATTCTGGCTATTACAGAAGGAAACATATGAGCTATATACTCTGCTGCTTTTGATTGCTATATATTCCCTTTCCTGTCTTCCCTATCCATCCCAGCAACACAAATTTCCAGTTAAACAGCTATACAATTAGAGATGGACAATTTAAGCATTCATGGAAAACACCAGCATAAACCTTTCCTAACATGTATGTGCTTGCAAATCTTAATGGCTAACAACAATAATTTTTTCAAACAGAAATCAGTGATAAAACTGAAAATTTCCCTTACACTACAGTTTATTCCTATTGTATTCTCTCTGCAGGTTACTAGTAATACTTTGGTAGATCTGCTCTCATTTAATATTTAAAAATTTAATTATGTGATCTCAAATTTTCTTACAAATTTTTAAATTTGTACCAAATTTGTATACCGAACCAAAAACTTGGAGGACTTTCTATTAGAAAGGAAGCAAATAAATATTCACTTGCTTAAGTAAGTGCATGTCATCTCAGGGAAGATAAACTGAAAGTCAAAGCCATTAAATTGTACTTCAAGGACACACCATGTGAAAGGGACAGAGACAAGGAGAAAACTAAGGAATCTAAATTCTCATTCAGCTTACATTTGATGCTGACCACAACATATATTTAGACACTACCTGTACAAATCAAGAATGCAAATTCATCTGCTGATCCAGAAGTAGATATGCACCATATAATAATTCAGATTTTTTGAATTTGTTAATTATGCAATCTCACCACATTGTTTTGTGTGGACTGGTCTAGATCTGCTCATGACCATATTTGTTGCCTGCAAGTAAGCCTTATCACTAAACTTTTCTCTGTATCCTGTAAGTCTAAACATGAAATGTTTTTAATATTAAAAAAAAAAAAATAGTGGCTTTTTATTTTGTCATGCCTTCATTAAAATACTGTCTTATCTGAGGCCTGTATGAAATAGTATAAAATTGATTTATAGTGCATGCATTTCCTTTCATCCTTTCAAACAGCATTAACATGACAATTTTCTATTATGTAGTGTGTTCATCTTCTTGATATTTAAAGGTTGCCTTTCTCTTCCTAATTGTTAAGATTAAAACAGCAATCATCTGAAATATCACTGTTCTTTCTGCTCCTAAAGCTAAAAAATATCTAACTCATTTGCAAATATTTCACTTAAACAAGTGGGTGTGCCAGTTCTAAATGCACGCTACATCCATGATACCTCCAGAGAAAGCAGGGCAAGAGCATTTGCCAAGGCTGTAATTAATGCCCTTTTCTCATTTGGCCAAAAAGCAGACAACCATAAAGTAATTGATATTGTTAATTTGACATTCTTCCCTTGACTTCCCTCAAATGGCAGCTGAAAACTTCATGTGGAATTAATATAGACATTTCTTACTATTTTTTGAGTAGCGGTATCCAATTTATCTTTGTATATGTCGGGAAATCGGGGTCCCTCATACCCTGAAGTATCAAGGTATACCTGAGCACATCAGTTTAAACTTGTCACCACAACTGCTTGCTGTAGGATAATGCAACTGAAATGCATTAATCTTCTAGAGTTTTCTTACCCATCTGCAACTGGCCCCAAAAGTAGGCGCAGTGATCGGAAATAAACTTCAAGTGCTGCCTGGAAAACTGGTCCATGAAGTGCTCAGGACCACGACAACAGTCAAGAGGGCTGATTCTTCCCCTTTTATACAAATATGCATTATTGGGCAGACATAGGACGCCTACGAACAGGAATTACACATTTCTGAGTGAAAGCAACACTGAGAATTAGGTTCAATCCGAGTCAAGGCTGAGACAGAGGACTAGGATAGCAGCTTCAAAGCTGAGATGGAAAAGAAATTTTTTTGTTTAGTTCCTTTAGTTATTTTTTATTGTATGTGCCTCAGGAATACTGCCAGGAAGAATGCTGTTGGAAGAGAGGATCTAAAAAAAGCCAGTTTTAAGATGTTCTGAGGTGTTAAAAAAAGGTTTATACATCACCACTGAACCAACTAAAAAGCATAATCTGGTCCTCTATTTCACTCTTTTCATTTATTAATTTGAAAGTACATTTTAAGTTGCTGCCTCAGCCACATGGAGCAAACAGTTTCAGAAACCCACGGGGCAGGGTATTTTCATTGCCTCAGCAGAGCCCTTTGGCACAAACGAAAACCTCTGTTCCAATTACACTTTTCATACAGTTTTAGCTTCAAATTTATACACAACAACTTTTTCCAGACAATCAGAAACAAATAGCTTAAAAATTTGCATCACACAGCTTCAAACATCTGGGGAAGCTAAAAGCTGGAATCAAAATAGGGCAGAGCATGTTAATCCTGCTGTCCATGTGACACTACACAAAGGAAAAATGCAGATGAGTTCTGCACGTAGCGTGTTCCTGTCTTTGGGACCCCATTTCATTCTTTCTTCTTCTCTCCCCAGTGGGAACATATTGGGAAAAGCTGGACACAGCACACTCAAAATACAGTGTCTTGTAATCTCTGATAGCTTTGGAAGTTGAGGTTGTTTTTTTTGTTTTGTTTTGTTTTGTTTTGTTTTGTTTTGTTTTGTTTTGTTTTTTCCAGTCCTCTATGGCCTGAGAACTTGTGACCTCATTTCTCTTTCCAGAACGGAATCTCATAAACGTGTCAGTAATAATTACACCGTAAAAGTCCACAATCCAAGGCTGTTTCTTTTCTGTACTCGTACTTGTTTCTGACAAGCATACTGAAGAATTACTCTAAATTTGCAGTGGCACTATGGCAGAGTCAAGCCCTGAGATGCTTTAATCCTCTGCTATTTAACACTATGAAATTCAGACTGCCAAAGAGTACCAATGGGGGAACTCTGTCTATGCTTTGATGTCACGTTACCTATTTCTAGCTATAAAACATTTCCCTCTTGATTTTTCTAGCCTCGCATCAAATGTGCACAAAAAAGATAAACTTCCCAAGAGATTATTCTGACATGGGGTTGAACACACACTTAAGAAACTGTGTTATTTTGGCAGGTCCTGATATTGATGGGCTATGCAAGCTTAATGTCCAAACCTTTTATTTTCCTTTCTTTCTTATTCCTTTTTTTTTTTTTTTTTTTTTTTTTAAACTCAGAATAACTCATTGTAAAAATTGGCTGCCAGCCTACCATTTGAAAGTGAAGAAAACATCTTGATTTAACATCTGAGCAGGGATTTTTTTTTTGTCATCTGTAAACAATTGGACCATATGTAGTGTGATGGGAAACATGAAGGCTGTGATAGAATATCATTTAAAGAACCTGGTGTTTAATTACTGCTCTTGATTAGCTGGAATAGAAATTAGCTTTAAATGTTTGGTTTACAATATAAATTTTAAAGGTAGGTTAAATAGTTCTCAGTAAGTTTAAGTAGTAGAAGTGCTGATGATTGCGGAGTTACTCTGAGTATTTGAAAGAACAAAAAAATAAAGTTATAGATATCTCTGCATTTAAAAGAGAGACATGTTGGTTCAAGGATAAAAGAAAAGACACAGACTCTAATGTTTGCTCAGTATTTATTGAAGAGTTCCTGGACTTTCCCTCAGATTAATCCAGTATCTTCCTGTTTTCCCTCAGATCAACCAGTAAGTACCATCATCTAATAAGCTTTCCAAGCCTATTTTCTTTTTTTCAGGAGATAAGTTCAAAGCTAGTGCAACAATATTAATATAACAGGAGGGCAGTGTTATGTCTTTTATAAACCCAGAATTTACTGGTTTAACATCAAAAGTCCCAGAACAAAACCTGTAACTTGGCTAAGATTTTCCCCAATCTTTGGAAGTCAGCACAGCTGCATTTTCCTGTCAGCACAAAGGAACATGAAGGGAAACATTATCTGAGGGTCTGCTGCACCCATCCTTCTTAGGCCAGCCCTCCTTGAACCTGCAGGTAAACCAAAGGCTCAACCTGTGCAACAAACTCTCCTTTACATCTGCCCAAAGCTAAAGTTTCTTTTAACATCACCTGTGTCTCCAAAATACTGAAAGGAAAAAAAAACAACAACAACAAAACAAAACAAAACCCACCAAAATGAGCTTCAAGACACCTGTCCTTTTGGCTGAGAAGGAAAAGAAAAATATTTCCTGTGTGTCAACACAGCAGTGACTTTATAAATACTTGGTTCTACTAAAAACAGAGAACCAGACAACAGCTGTAGTAACATTTTCCTATAATGCTGGACAGGATTTAAACTGAAAAGAAAGAAAACACCAATATTCCTTGCTGGGTCCAGTCTAGCTTGGTAAAAGCAGGGTGCACATTTTGAAGCTTCGTGTCTGGGACCTCCAAGATCTGGCAGAGATAAGGAAGACAGTTACCTTCTCTCCTGACTTATGTAGGTCAAAGACTCGTAATTATTTCTGATGAAACACGTGCCATACGTTTTACATTTTAAAAAAGAAATACAAGGTTGAGATTTCTTGGGTTGTGTGTTCCTTTTACAGTCAAAGTGGGGAAAATAGTTCCCATTTTGATTACTTTTGATTGTTCACTGAAGTACATATTAAATATAAAACAGCTCCTGAGCTCTCCTTGTGCCCACATTCCCATGTCACAGAAACTCTCCACTCCACTCTTAACCCAAAGCCAATAACTTATCCCCAAAATATTGGTTATGTCTCCCTGGTTATTTTGAGAGAATATTTTAAGCCCTGAGGCTACAATGATTGGACACGACTGTTGTTAGAGAATTCACTTAACTTCCTTTTGCTGAACTAACTGCTATCTCCATAGAAACAGAAAAAGAAAGACAGTTGGCAGCCAGCAACCAGAAGTTTAAAGAATTTATTCACACCACTTTCAGCTGTATGCTATGACTTGGAATCTGGAAACACTGGTCACTGGGAGGTCCTTGTGCTGTATTGTGCATACAGTATTTTAGAAGATAGAGAAGTCTGTATATTAGAAGAAAACTCAGAGTTTTTTTGGTTTGGGGTTTTTTTATAGTTTTCCCTTAATTCTGCTTAAACTTCCTTGTCAAAAATGTATTATACTCTTGATTTAAATGCTTTTAATAGTAGAGTCAGTAATGAGAGTGCGGAGCATTAAAGGTCAGAACAAAGAAGATTAAGACTGGGAATTTTAATCCTAGTCCTAGCATGGACGCATTGTGTCATCCTGAGCAAACAGCACACATGGAACTGATCACAATTTTTCTTACAGTTCCTTGCAAAAATAAAAAGTAGACACATTTCAGAAACTTATAAAATAGTAATTGTTGACAATGTCATTGACATCAGCGATTATGTTTCAAAAGTTTCTTGCAGTTTTTAAAGTGAAAAAGTTTCAAGAACAGCTATTGAAATGTTTCAGACTGCATTTGGAGTAAATAAGACATTTTCAAAACAACCTTCATTGTTAAAAAAAAAAAAAAGAGTGGGACTAAATCAACCTAGAATAGGTTCATTTTGAAAGCTTTAAAATTAATACAATTTTTGAAAAAATGAAAACTAGCTTCCTCTTTTCTCATTTTCCCCATGTGAGAAGTGAGGATAACAGCTGTGGAGATCACAGTTTACTGTCTCTCCTAGCCCCTGCTACATAGCTACGTGCTTTACGTGTATCTGTTGTGCTTCTTCCAGCACAATCTTTGTTTCTCTCTAGGTTAGCAGATGGTCCAGAGTCCAGAGAGAACAGAGAGGGTCAGAACCAGTCACAACAAAGGCAGTTCAGATCCCATTATGAAAAAGAAGATAGGGAGTGAAAGGGGAGAGAGATAATCTGATTCTAAAGCAGGAGTTACCCTTTTAGATGGATGAAATTAGGGGAAACTATACCCATCTTTCTAAACTTCTGTTTTCTTACTTCCAAAGAAAAATCAACAATTTCCCTGTAATTTGCACAAACTCTGCTTTCTTCCACGAATGCACTCCTTGCTAGTTGTTCCCTACTTGTTAGATCATAAGTCATCCCGTATGTTAAATCTTTTTCATTTATGACGTTCTTTGAATTGGAATACTTCTATTGGTAGCATCCAAAACTCCTGAAGAGCCTCTTATTGGCCAAGAATTTGAACTTCTGACAAGTTTTGAGAAAACATTTAGAAGTGACAGAAATTAAGATTTTTTACGCTATCACTCAATATGTCTGTTACTATTTGCACCTATCTGGAGTGCCACACTGAAGTATATGCCTATATACATATAAATATATTTTTCTTCTTTATCAAGATTTTTTTTTTTAACCCACAAAACCACTTAAAACCTCCCATATTTTTATTTGCATTATTTTCACAGGAATCTGAAAGTAAATTCTATTGTTTCTGTCTTCCTTTGATTTGAATGATGCAGATATATACAAGTTAATGTTAGGTTTTGCCAATACCACAGTCCTTGCTTCCCCTAATGAATGGCACCTTCTCACCCCAGAGGCTGGAACTTATCCTAATGAGAAAATTGTACCTGTCTATAATCATTATTAGCATTGTTGATCTTGGATAATGGTGAAAACGTGATTCCTTTTCCCGGGAGCCCCAGAAAAATATAAATTTATTTTTTCTTAACTCCACAATGAAATGTTGAAGTAAAAAAAAAAAAAAAAAAAAAAAGACATTGATAATCTAGAGAATTATGAACATCTGATCTTAACTCTGAAATTAACCATATGTTGAGTCTCAACAGATTGACAGTACTTATTAACATGAATGTAAAGTTTTAATATTTTAAATCTGCATTTTATTAATATTTAATCCAGGGTCATAGGTAATGTCCATGTGTGTCAGATAGAAAGGAAAGAAGGAGGTATCACAGGAATCCAATTACTTCTGCTTCTAATTGCAAATGACTTTCAATATTGAGGCAATGTTCTTCTTATGTGACCTTTAGTGCATATTCTAGACTTCATTAAACACCTTTTGTTCTTGTCAGTTCAGGTAAATCCCATCTTGTCCCATTCCTCTGAAAGTATTCTGTCATCTGTTCATGATCCAATGAAAAATGATTGTGGCAAGAAATGTACGTGGAAGTGTTCAAGATATGTGCCACAATTTAATCTACGTGCAGGACAAAATTAATTCTCTTTTAAGTTTTTCTTGCATAATCTTCAGGTAATCTAGATCAACTGTTGTTGTCATTGTAATTATAATTTCTGTCTAATTTTATACAGTTTACAAAGAAATATTAGTTCCTATAACTGCTTTACTCTGTACTGAACAACCATAGATTTGAAGCTCAAATAGTGTATCCATTCATTCCACTATACTCTACATGCTTTTTAACAGAATGTATATTCATTGAAATCAAAGTGTAAATTAAAACAGAGAATAGAGTTCAAGACTGGGCTTGTATAATATGAAAAAATAAATTATATTTATTTCCTCACAAAGGAATGTTCATACCTTGCAATGGTATGTGGAATGCATGGGTTAATGTATAGACAAGAAGTAAAACAATAGAAGTATAATAATCTTTGTAATATAATAATGTTGTATAATAATAAAGTTTTAGACTGAACACTGTCATTTTACTGGAATTATACATACACAATACATCACATGGACTGTGTCTGTTATAAACATAAAAGCAAATTAAACAGGCTATTATGTATTGCATATAAATAATAAGATAACGTAAACAAATGAACTGAGAAACATTAAAAAAAAAGGCTTCTATTGTCCCTGAAATTACGTTTTTTAGTTTCTTTTCCTGTTTTGTTAGGAGTCTGCATCTGCAACACACGCATTTATTTCAGCTTCTCTATTCCTAGATGTGAAAAATAACAAGGAAATTATAATTTTGGCTTATTAAAGTTGTATTATTTTAAATGCATTATATTTATATATTACGAGACTGCCTTTTCATAACAACTTTTTGCATCCAAAACTTCCAGTTGGTAATTTATCTCTTTTTGACCCAACTCCCAGTAAGTAAATCCAAACAAGTTACTCTCTTCTGCAATAGCCTGAGGAAAACAAGCACAGGTCTCTTTTTCTTTCATGTGCACAGCTAAAAAGGCACAGTGGTCAGAAGGGCCCCTCAAAGCCATCACGAGATTCAGATTTGTTTTACAAGAATTACATCAGCCTCCAGTTCAGGAGAAGCTCTTTTTTATGACTCAGGCTACACTGATGCAAAACAGCCTGCTTAAAATAAAACACAGTTCTTTGAAAATTATACCAAAAACTTTTATAAATAATCTTAGATTTATAAGAAACTTATCCAGTTTTCAAGGATAACTTGGGTACTTCAGATTTTATTTTACAAAAAGTTACTGGGAAGGTTATATCTTGAATGCAGGTGCATGTCTGGCTCTCTTCTTGAGTTTTATCTCCTTTACCTTACATGGGTACCTTTTAAAATACCATGAACTCAGGTTTGTTTTTTTTTCATCCAGAAGGATTAAACCTTTGTTATAAAATGTGATTTCGAATAGTTCTCCTCTTGTCAGATTCCAGCTGTAGAAACTGGTATTAAGACAATGATATTGAACTCCAGAACTGGAAGAGCTTCATCTTTTGGAAGTGTTGGAAATGAAGGCTAGAGACAAAAACATTTAATGCCGTACCTGTTTTGTACTCCTTGCACTGGTGGCAATAAAAAAATACTGTAAAAGGATAATCTAAAAAGACTAATCAAACTTATATTGTGATACTTTGTCAAATAAATGCCATACAAAAGGACATTCTCAAAGTTTGGCTTTGGCCACCCTGGATCCTGATAATACTCCTTTTGTTGCTTCCTCCCTCCACCTTCTCCTCTAAGTCAATTTAATTCACAGCACAAATGTTTCTCCTTCATTTGAGTCCTCTCCGTGCCTGAACTGTTCTTTCATCGCATCTTATGCATCTCGTGGTGGGCACTAGTGTTAGCCCAGTGCAACCATGAGCTGCAAACACTGCTGTTTCCATAACCTACAGCAAGGCAAGTTTAAGCTGAGCTGAGTGAAGAATTACCTCAAATACAGGTAACTTGATACAGCTGAAAAACCATATAAGTAGGTCTGAAATGGGTCCCTGATGCATTTACAATTTTTTAACCAGTACTGATAGTCACATCTTCAATTTTCTATAGAATAAGAATATTAAAGCCACCACCAAAAAAAAAAAAAAGATATTAGTAATTGATATGCACAGGAAGAGCATATATATATATTGCCATCTGTGAATATTAATGAAGCATAAATCTAAGACATTAAGTCATATTACCAAACCATATAAACAAGACAAATTTTAAAGTTCACCTAAAGGGCAAATTAGATTTGCATCTACTGTTATGTTCAGGTTAAATTCTCTAGCTTTTACAAATTCTAGGGTTATAATTGAATTTCTCCCACTTTCCAGTACCAAAGGATTACACATTATTATCTGAAATAATCTTTGCAGACAAACAGTACATTTTCCTTCAACCTATAAAACCCAAACTTTACTGGCATAGTAAATATGTATGTTTCAGAACAGGAAGAAAAGGAAAATGAATACCAGCTAGAATATTTACAATAAGAACTGTTTAAAGAAAAAATGTGTTTGATCTTTGGCAAGTTCCCTGACTTTGAACTGACACTAGAGAAATGATTATGGAGAGAAGATTCATGAATAGCTACTCCTCCACTTGTGGGCTCTTATATTTGACTGTGCAGCCAGCATTCCTGACCAGGGAAGATCTTTGCTCCCACATATGTTACTAAGGTCAATTATTTTTGGTACATTAGGAAAGAAAGGAGTGTGTGTGTGGTGGGGGGGACAGTCTTTCAAGCAACACAGCCTCAATTAATTTAAAACACATAGTAATGGGCTCTAAAATAACAGCATTTTAACCAGTGAGTTCATTAAGCATTTTCTCAAATGCATAACCATTATTTTGCTTGGTCAGATGTTTTCTCAAAGGAGAGTTCATTCATTTTAACTGCTTAAAATATATGATGAATGAACCAATTTGCTTTTTTATTTACATTTTACCATGGATAATATTTTATTTAAAATACCACCACAAAGCAGCAGAGTACAGCTTTAATCAGTGTTTAGTTTTCAGGGCAAAGCTTTCTTTAAATGTAAAGAAAATAGAATATGTTAGATTACGTTTGCAAATGAGCTACCCAAAGCTCTGATATATAGATGCTACCATAATTAGTTTTGGAAATTGTTGTAGCGTACACCTAAGCTTGTAAAATAATTATATGTATGGTAAACCATTAGGCTAAAGGATATTCAGGGATATGGGTTATTGCTCTTGAATAGCAGTTTTGCCAGGACTGACTTCACCAGTACAGTGCAGATATTTTAGCAATGAGCTTAATGTGTAAGGCTGCAAATAAATTTAAGAAGCAATTGCAGAAAAATAAAGGAGGGATGGACTGCTGCTATACAAATGTGGTGTAGCAACTCATGTTATCTGCTGTAGCAGATCTGGATGAGCACATGTGTAACAGCTGAGAAATCTAATATTCCAAGTGCTGTTTCCCACATTAGATGTTTTCTGTAGGACCCTGGGCAGCTCACTTAACCCTTCTGAGTTTTCATTATCTTTTAAAATTCCCAGAGCTATATTCACCTACCCACTGAAAGAGCTTTGAGAACCTCACAGAACTCTTTAAATATCAAAATATAATTTTTAAGATGTCAAACATTAGTGGGGGAGTGCCAGGTAGGGAGAAAGCAAGAATCACTCTTTCAGTGCAAAGGAATTACGTCTTAGTGTGTATGTATATGTTTGTATATCTACACACATGCATCAGCTAAAGTGACAGCCGTACTCAAACAATTGCATTGACACCTCATCAACATCTGAGATTCCCTGTCAAAAGACTTCTGCATGACCTGCCCTGAAAATAGAGAACAGGACGATCGCCCTATGCATTTCATAACTCCACCACTTCCATTAGCACTTGAAAGTCAACACTTCACTAACCCTTATTTCATTGTACCTCTCCATTTATTTCTGCAAGGCAGTAAGTGAAAACACTGTCTCTGCAGCAGTTCAAAATATCTCAGCTTGCACAACTTGGATCTTCAAGCAGCCATGCAAATGCATTTTTTTTTTTTCCTTAATGTAAACCTTTCTTATTTTACTCCTATTAATAAATAGTGATGGAGAATTGCTTTAAACAGAACAAAACTTGGTCCTTCCTTAGCTTGAGAGGTGGAGTTCCCCTTCTCAGTCCTTAAACAGCATAGCTCTGTATGACCATTTAACTCAAACTGGGTAAAGTTCTTGTGGACATGAATGTCCTATGTAAAACTAAGCATAACTCAAGAGTTTCAGCAAGTGCTTTTGGAGAGTGTACAGGGGATTTAAACAGGGGAAGAGACCTTGTACTGAGTCTGTAGAAAGGACTAGTAATAGATAAGGGAGACATAATTGTCTTTATTACACAGTAATAAGTTCTGGGAAGAGATAAGATTATTGATGAAGTTGTCCCTTTTGTATTTAATTTTTGAATTATCATATTGCATAAAAATCCTGTGCAGTTTGTGGACATTGAATGCTAGCTAAACCCAAAAGTTACAACTTGCAGACTGGTATAAGAACATTCCTGTATTAATCACAGTTTTTGGCACTTCTCTGCATGAATTCAGGCAACTATGAACTACCATATTACTCATATTTATTAAGATAAGGTTATGGGTCAGCCAAGACACAAACAGTTGCTCTAATTTACCACACATTTTAATCTCTCTATGGGCCCTTCCAACCTCACAAAACCTCTAAATTCCTATACTACTTTCTGCAGCAATGTCAGAGAAGCATGGAGAATTTTGGTCAGCTCAGCAGCCCAAGTGCAATTACTGGTATATTAGAGGAAGAGTTGAGTTTTTAACTGCTGGTGCCTTGCTCAAGCTGAGACACTTCCACTGTGTCAAAGGTTGTGCTGATAGCTGATGTTTGCTACATGCACATCTGCAGACAAAAATAGCAGGCATAAAAAAGGTAAAGAAGGACGAGATTTCCACAGAAATTTATACTAATGACAATAGAGATTAAGATTCCCCTCCAGATGGTCTAGAGTTTAAAAATACAGCTTCTAGTTTTCAAAGCTCTAATGTCATAAAGTGATTCTTACTATTCAAGCAAAAGGAGGTGGCTATAACAGAGGGAAACAGAATCAGGCTGAGACCTTTGAAGAAACATGGTGTTATGGTGAGCTGGGCAGCTGCACAAGGTGTTGTTCTTAAAGCTCTCTTCAGATTATAAATATACTTCAGGTGTGTATATATATGTGATGTATACATTGTGTACACAAAGATATATTTTTGCCAGTGTTTGGGTACCTCTGATAAGTATTTGCTCCCCTTAAGCAGAGATAAAAGTGATTCTGCAAGGTTTATTTTTAACACTATTTTTAACTCTCTACCTTCAGACATCACTTCACTCCCTCTCTACTTACACAGAGACTTCTTTTATGTTTAATAATTCAGAGTATCATATTTATGTACTTCTTGAAGGCACCTTGAATTGCTTATCAAAAAAGAGGGAAAAAACCTCTGAGGAAAAAAAAATCCAAGAACTAAGAAAAAAAAATTCTTTCAGTTGAGAAGGGCAAGTGAACAGCAGCTTTGTTTGATCAGCATTTACTTTAAAAAAGTTGACAGATATCAAACCCTTGTTGTAGCAAGCGAATTATGCAAAAGCAAGAGCCATCATCTAGGAAGAGAGGGACTGACCAACACACATGGTTGCTGCACGTGGTGCCAGAGACCAAGAACAAATCATACTGTCCCCAAAGACTTCTATGAACATAAAACAAAAGAGGTGCCAAGTTATTCTTTGGTGATTACGGGAATAATTGGGGCAGCTATCAAAAAGTGAGCAAAGGCATTCAATAATTAGTCATATGTGCCTAGAACAATATAATTCAACGTTAAGTGTTGCTCCATGTGGAGCTATGCACTGGAATTGCATTTTTCCTAGCAGGAAAACATCATGATCAACAGTACAAATGGCTGAAGATTAATCCAGTAGCAAAAGAGAAACAATCTGTAGATGCCAAATAGGCAGAGGTCAATGCAACCCTGTGGAAGGATTTAATGCTGCGTCTGCAGCGTAAACTGTGTGTGGAGACTAATATATTTACATATAAACAGAGTGACTACATGTAAAGATCACATAAGTAAATTTTATACATTAAGCTGCAAATGTCATGCAGAAAATATACTGTCTGATTGATATGCAGAATGTTTGCCAGAACAGTGACAGCCAAAGTAAGTTCAAAGTCATAGGAAATGTTGTCATCAGCCTACTGTAAAAATGTACAATTACTTACTATTCTCTTTCTGTTTAAAGGTGACTAGTACCATCTTTTTCCCTAGGCTACTTGTTCACTGTAGCTTATTATCATTACAAAGTATTATAATGGATTAGCTTTTCCATATTGTGTTCATACTGGGAAGGGCATGTTTCAGACAGCACACTGACAAGGTTTTTGAAAAGGCATTTATTCCTCCCCTAAAAATTACCAGGCAGCTTGTTTTCAAGAATAAAAATCTCTAAATTGCATGCTTGCAAATTCCTCTTTCCTGATAATTCATTTAATATAAAGAAATCAGAAAGAAGAAGAGAGCAGTATCTAATTAATATCTCCTAATGCCCAACTAATGTCAAGCATGACTCCAATTTATAACCGAACTATATTTTTACATTGAAAAATTCAATTACATTTACTGACAGACTTTGAAATGCCACATTATTTATATTGGCAAACTTTGCAGTCTCTCAGTATATTTATTAACATTCTCTCCACAGAATAAAGTGTATATACAATACAGATCACTGCATTCTTCATTTTTTATTCTTTCAAAGTGATATGTACATCTGCTGGAGTAGGATGGAGCTGCCTTGTCACTGGATATCCAAAGACCACATAGAGCCAGCAGTTAATTTGCCCTCCCTTTTGCTTCTCCAGGCAAAACAAGGTAACCTTGACATTTCTTTTCCTTCTCTCCCTGCCTCCCTCTTTCTCTCTTTCCTTCATTCCCCTTCTCTCCTGCTCTTTTCCTCGCACACACCCCCACGCTGCACTCTGTGCACACATCAACAATTTTGAGCTGTGAAGAGGTTCAATTGCCACCTTAGTGACTCACTTATAATGCACAAATCATTTACTAGGATAGCTTGAGGACATGACAATGACAGAGAGACATCTGTTGGGTGGATGGGATTTAAAAAAAAAAAAAAAAAGGGGGGGGGGGGGGAAAAGGAAAAAAAAAAAAAAAAAGAGGTTATTCACAGCTGGTACATTAGCTGTGCTAGCCACTAGGCCACCACAGTGTCCTAGTCCTACAGCTTCACTCTCCTCCTTTCTGCCTGCTCCCTGCTGTCAGCTGCCAAAAGATATCTGTTCTCACCCTTTGCTGAATGAAAAGGTGCTAATGCATGACTTCAGGATATGTCAGAACATACAGTACTTACAAGTGTTTGGAGATGCAGCCAACCTGACCATGGGGAAAAGAAATGAGTAACTAAAGAGTGATTTTCTTGAAAAAGAATGACTAGAAAAATAGTGAGGGGGCTATTCCTTTTTCTAGCTCTGCCAGGCAGGACAGGTTTTTGTCTTCTCGGTGCTCATCTGCATTTCTTGTAGAGTACTAAATATCCTACCAAATGTTCGAAAATGGGGATGAGTTTTCTTTTGCCTGCAGTTTCTACACTAACTGAACTTAAAAATGCATGCTCAAAGGCAAAAGAAATACAAAATAACTAGAAAACTCCTGTAAAAATAAACAGCTTTAAGAACTGTATTTTTTTTTTCCTTCTTCTAATTTAAAAAGATAGAAAATAATAGATTGAGGGAGGGATTTGAAGAAATTGTGATTAAAAAAAAAAAAATTATCTGTTTGTATAAAAAAGATGCCAGAGAGCAACAGACACCTAGAGTATTCAGGCAGCAATCTCCTCTCCAGTTACTCAAGGTCTGCGGTCTACACCCACTGGCATAAGCTTAACAGGTCAAGGAGACCAGTGCACATGCTCAGCATGCCAGTGTGTTTCTGGAGGGTTTATTTTCTCAAAGGAGTCTGCTGTTCAAGGTGGCATGGGGCAGTTTTAAAATCACTTCAAAACTCTGTACTACAAACCTTTAAAAAAAATCTGTGGTGTGATATGAGTGGGGATAATTTCGATAGTCTGCATAATAAAATAGTCATACCTACCCTTGTTCATTTATTTATAGTATGGTACCAAAAAATACTTCCACAAACCTAACCAAAAGTTATAGGGCAAGGAGAAAATACTGGTTATTTTTGCAGTGAGAGAGAGCTATTTTTTAATGACAGTAAGGAATTCTAATATTAAGCCCAGCAGATATGAAGGTCATGAGAACATTTCAAAAGATATTGCATAGCCATGCACCAAAGATTCCCTACAACATACGCTCCTGAAATCAGTACACAGAATAAAGAAATTTCCCAAAGCAACCCAGGCATGCATCAGTCTTTCTGACCCATCTAATACCTGACACAGGCTCTTGGTAGGAGTTAAACACCTCAATGGTGTCCCTGGGTCACCTCTGAAATTAATATTTCTGTGGTTGTCTGTGAATTGTGGGCTTGCTGAAGGAGAAAGAGAACAAGGCAGGGAGAAGGGAAGAGACTCTTCTTACAGGAAGAACAAAACCCAATTTTCTTGAAAATAAGATGTTTTCTAGCCTTACAAAGTTAAAATTCTGAAAAGAAGGAATTATTGCCTGCTTTTAATAGTGGCTTAGTTCCAGGATATCTTCCTTGAAATATTGAGAAGACCATAAAGAAATATATATAGAAATATATAGAATAAATATTTCCCTATTTGCCAGATACACTAAGCTGCTACATTTTCAGTAACCTTGGATCTTCTTTAAAACAGAGTAAAAGAACCCTCAAAGGTCTAAATCAGTCCCAGACCCAGGTGGGTACAGCTCCCACTGACCACTCTGTACATTGTGTTCTACTTGTCTGCACTTTTGGACTGTTCCTGAAATTCCTGTTTATTTGCCAAGTTAGTTTTCATGTTCAGATTATCAGCAATACAGACACAACATATACAGATACTCTCCTTTTGTTCCTTTGATGAGGTCACACCGCTCCTACAGCAACAGTTTTCTGTCTTTGAAAAATTTGAACTATCTGGACTGAAAAAGTTTCTTCACCAAGAAATGGATGGGATTTTTCAGTTTTACAAAAAATTCCTGCATTTTGTCCCTCAGGTCCTGTTTCAATAACAAACTGTGATTCAGAAGGGTAGATTTTTTCTTCACCAAGAATTTGCTTATGAAAAAAAAGGATATCTAAAGTTTGTTAGAAGTTGGATTAAACAAAAAAGGACCAAAACAGGATTTTTTTTTTTTTTAAAAAAACCTACTTATTTTTGAGCAAAGACTTTAGTATTCCAAATAGTATTTCTTGTTACAAGCATGCAGTAGAAAATGGGATCTGATCCGATACTGGGGGTTTTCAAAAAAGATTGATTCCAACATGAACTTGGTTAGACTGATAAAAAGAATAATTTGTGTCAGAGTTTTTCTGCCTATCTCCATATATCCACTTTTGTGGTGGTTTGCCCCACAGTGGGACCATGTGGTCCTGCATTCACTCCCTCCACCTGATGAAATGGGATGGGAGACACAACAAAGGGGGCACAGGATTAGGAATGAAGGACAGGGAGGGCTCACTCACCAGTGATGGTCACAGGCAAAACAGACTCAACTTGGGGAAGAAAAATCAATTTAATTTGTTGCCATTCATCTGAGTAGCTCAGTGAGACACAACAACCACATCTGACAGCACCTTCCCCCACCCCTCCCTTCTTCCCGGGCTCCAATCTCTTTGCTCCCAATTTCTCTCCCTTTCCCCCCAGTGGCACAGGGGACAGGGAATGGGGGTTCAGTCAGGTCACCTCTGCTGCTCTTCCCAGCATGGAAATCCAGGAACAAGATGTTCCAACGCAGCTTCCCATGGAGTCATGGACCTCTTGGGGCTCAGCTCCTGGCTCCAGCATGGGGACACCACTGGGCTGCAGAGTCAACCACAGGGAATGGGGGTTCAGTCAGGTCACCTCTGCTGCTCTTCCCAGCATGGAAATCCAGGAACAAGATGTTCCAACGCAGCTTCCCATGGAGTCATGGACCTCTTGGGGCTCAGCTCCTGGCTCCAGCATGGGGACACCCATGGGCTGCAGAGTCACCCCCCACCCACTCTGGGGGTCCATCCCCGCTCTGGCAGCGAGAGATTCTCGGTGTCCCAATTCCAGTCACACCTGCCTCAGGCTCAGCTTCTCAGCTCCAGCGTGGTGTCCTACATGGACTACATGTGGGTCTCTGGTCCACTGTTGAATCTCCATGTGCTGCAGGGACCTCCTTTGCCTTCTAATCCATGGCTGTTGAACTGGGTGTGGGCCTCTGTCTTCACCCTCCTAAACGGGCAACGAAGCTCTCTCTGTCTGACTGTCCTTTGTTTAGGCCGATGGTCTTTTGTTCAGGCCAATGGCCTCTCCGCCAGGTTCTCTCCACCTTCTTCTTTTCAGGACAGTCCTTCCCATCACACATATGGATTGGCAGAGGTGTTTCTCTAGTGCTCACTGGCCCAGCCTAGGCTGGGGTGTCTCCGCCTTGGAGCTGGGGGAGCTTGTGGCTCTCACATGGTGGCCCCTTCCCCCAATACCAAAAAAAACCAGCCCCACCACCAACACACAAACCCAACACAAAGTTTTACCAAAGCAATCGAGTGACGAGTACCAAAAGTATGTACATATCGAAAAATGTCATTTCATAAATATAGGGTAATGATATTATCCAGGTCTTACACAGAAATCAATTTTCCTCTGTGCTATTCATTAATGCTAGAGAAATAAGAAATAGGACTGTAACTGGGCAAAATTAAAAACAAAAGAAAAGAAAATATCTATTTTTTTCACCCTTTTGATTATTCCTTTTCTGTCACATGTTGACTACGTATACAAGTCTATTTGCATCTCAATTTTTAGTTTCCTTTTAGTTGAGGGAAGAGTTCAGTACTATTCTATTTTTAATTGTTATCACAGTTAGCAGGGGAAGGGAAAGTCTCTAGGTCTTTGGATGTTTTAGCTCTTCTCTTTTTTTCCTTTTTTAATCAACTTATGTTTCACTTCAGCAAAAATTCTACTGGCACAAGTAACATAATGCATACAAATGCTAATGAAGACAGAGAAATTAAAGTCTGGCCTTACACCACAGCTGAAATTTAATATAATAGTTGTACTTCAGTTCTTATTAGTGATAACAAATGATCTCAAGTGTTTATTAAAATTCAGAATTGATAGATCTTGACAAAAAGAAATCTTAGCTGAAGAAAACATCTTGACTTTTGCTAGTCAGAACTTAGCTGAGGCACACTGGTAGTTTTATTAAAAAGGTCAAAAATTGTTTTTCACCAATGCTGTGGTTAAATCACATAGAAATGAATCCTCATCACCAGAACAGGCAGCTGGACTTGTCACAGTTCGAGATAAAAATTTCTGCTAGCAGTCCTTCACAAACTCCCAGAGACAATTGTCAGAGGCTGGTCTTTAAACAGTCTTAATCTCAATGTCCACTTTTAAAATTAAATTTTATTGTGTCCAGTACAGGCATCTCACTCTAGACATTATGATACAATATGTCTCGCTAGGTAGAAGAAATAAACTTACATGCCAAATGCAATACAAAAACTCTGCTTCGTGTGCAACTGAAAGTCAGAGTTGAGCTTTGCAGCAATTTTAGTTAGCTTAATATAGTTCAGTGTTAGCTCCAGATGTTTCCAAGTAGTAGAAGCAATTAACATGCTGAACTGCCTGCTTTGGCACTGGCACCCTCAACCCAAGCATCTCTCCGTCTGTGTTTGCAATTTCTTTGCACCTTCTGAACGTAAAAAAGCACAAAGTAGATGAAAGCTTTTAAGTACAGATGCTGATTGTTCTGGGAGGCTCAGGAATTAGTCAGTGACATCAAATCCTGCTTACTGTATTCACTGAAAACTCCCATCATGAACATGGGCATGTTAAACAGGATTGAGCCCTTCTAATCAGTTCATGTTAAATTGAAGGAAAAATATCCAAGCAATAAGAATTAAATTTAATTTGTATTGGTCTTTTCCACACTTGATGACTTTTCTGCTTGTTTTATTGTGGGCTGTGCAGAGATCACTGTATTCCCATGGTTAGCTGGCTTCAAGTGAGAAATGTCAGGGAAAAAAACCAACCAACTGTCAGACAAAGCCATGTTATCATACAGCCAGAGATTTTCCTCTAGAGCTTTCTGTTTATTAAGTTATACAGGGTCAGCATGAATTTCCTCCAGATGCCTAGTTGCTAATCCCAATACTAGTCTAATACTTTATTCTCTCTCTGCAATGTGAAAAGGTTAGCCTTCCCCATTGACTGCCTCAAAAAAAAAAAAAAAAAAAATCCATCTTTACTTTTTTTCCTCAACTAGTTAAGGAGAACATTATGTCTCTGTAGGAGTCTCCCATGACATCTAGAGAAGGAGGAAGACAGTGAAAAGCTAAATAGGCCAAGGGTTCAGCAATCAAGGTTCACATGATGCACTCTGAAGTGACATTTGGATATAGAACACTCTGAGCTCCAGGTCACCACAGAATTAGAGGGCAAAACAGCAAGTACATCGTAGTCCATGACTCATTTGGGGCTATTTCACTATCTCTTTGCAATAATTTCTGGAACACACTAAAAATGAATCATCGGAGACTAAATTTCCAGCTATAATGGTCCAGTGCATTTGATTTTGACCAATTCACTCTACTTTCATTCCTTTATGCACTGATTAAGGTCTCTGTACAAGAAGTTTAGATGAATTTCAGTGGCCACCAGGGTGTTTTGCAAGTTCTTTGCATCCAAAAATTTTCATCAGTATTAAAGATATACTGCATGTAAAACACAGATAAATTTATAACCTCCAACTATAACAATCAGTATCTTTTGTCACCACTGTTTTGCCATGATCACTTACAACTTCTGTCTCTAGCAAAATTTCCTCCAGAAGGTAATTTCTATGCTTACACCAATGGCACAGAAGGTCTAGACCAGAAGTTCATGCCACAAGTAATGACATTTGTTTAAGGAAAGGTTCAGTTCAAATTGGATAATACAAAAGAAGGAAGAGCATAAAAGGACACTTCAAAGCATGCACAAGTAAATAATGCTAAACAGCCAAGGAACCTTCAGATTCAAATGGGAGATACCTAATGAATTTGGCTTCTGGCTGTATTAGTTATTCCCATAAAAAGCATGGACTAGATTGTTATCTTGGATTTTAGGTTATCAAAATATCAAGCTGCACAGTTTTTAGATATATGGGATCACACCAACCAGAAGAAAAAACTCATTTTTTTATGTGTACAAATAACTATAATAAGAACAGAAGTCTGTCTTTAAATAAGACTAAGATTTCTGGATCAAGGACAGTACCTTGAAACATCTCGAAATGTAAGACTGTTATTTTCCACTAAGCCACCTGTAAAGCACCTGTTTCCCAGTAAATCTTAATCTCTAATCAATCCTATGTCTGCACACAAAAAGAACAAAATACATACTAGTATACTTTTTCTAATGAAAGAAAAATTGTGCCTATTGTTATTCCCTATCTTTCTCTTTTTTTTTTAATGGCTTAAAAGGTTATTTTTTCCCCTATAAAGTTTTTTTTCTGTCTATACCACACACTGTACTAGAGGAAATTCAACATTCTCCCTTGGTTGAATCACTGCTTTGCAGCTGGAACCTAATTGACAATTTCACTACTGACATTTTGAGGAGAAACATTTCATTAAATATCTCTGTCCCTTAGTAGGCCTAAAATCCAGGTTTTGTAGTATAATTGAATTGGAGTATATTAATTGTGATTTCCCTACTTTCTTTACCACTGGTCATTCTAGGAGATAACATATTTGTTGACTAAACTAGATAAACCTTAGGAATTTGGTTTTCTATATTCTGCTCCTCATTTTCTTTGCAAAGATGAATAAACAATAGTGAAATAGCCCTAAATGAGTCATGGACTATGATGTACTTGCTGTTTTGCCCTCTGATTCAGTGGTGACCTGGAGCACAATTAATTTTATTATGGCTTGAGAGTGTGAAAAATTAATTTAGGATCTCAAAATTTGTGCAATTCATCCAAAAAATACCGATAATTCCAGTTACGGAAATCAAGCTCTTGATTAGGTGAGAGTGTAGTCAACAGAAATTATATCAGTAAAATATTTTTATACTGCAATAAAGAAGATATTTCTTTCCTCTTCTTCCTTCACCCCCCTTTTTTCTTTTTCCACTCTTGATCTTTAACTGAACCACTTGTTCTCTTTGCTCACACAGTCAACCTGATTTTTTAAAATGTGCAGCCTTCAGGTTAAACAGGAATGGGACTAATTAATTATCATGCTTGATTTTTGTCTTCCAATGAAATATGATAACTGGCATTCATATACAGTTTGCTGGTCATATTAGTAACCTTTCTATTTCTTTGTATCCTTTTATATTAGTTACACCTCTAACTTAATATTTTGTTCATGTATTAAGACTTTTTGCATTACTGCTTGTTCTCAATAATAAAAATAAATTAAGAAATGTTGGTTAAACTTTTTCAGTGTCTCTAGGATAAACAAAGCTGACCCATGAACAATTTCTATCTAGTGACATCAGGTATTAAAAATATCCCCATTTTAGAATTGAAGCTTACTATTGTGTCAAAAATAAAGACATGAGAATACGCATGATGAAAAAGCATGATACCTTCATAACTGAAGAATGTAGATTAGTTTTAGTTCTTACAGAATATCTAAAATGTCAGAGGGATAAAGTTATGATGCTGAATAAGCTTATACAGAAAAAGTATAGATGACAGTAATTTCTGCTAATTTCATTTCTGTCTTGTCATACCAGTTTTGGTAATGGGCACAAATTTATTAGTAAAAAAAAAAAATTGAGAAAAATCCACAGTTTATGACTTCACACTGCTGTAAATTCCATACCAGGCATTAGACGTGGAACCACACTCAGGATTTACAGAACACTGTTTGAAAGATGTCTGCAAACCTTGCCTCCAAGTATTTAATTTTGGAATTGGTTTGCTTTTTTTTTTTTTTTCCCCCTTCCCTGCCAGCAAGGGGGGTACTGGACAGGACTGAATCCCAATAGCAGATAAGAGAAGCATGGAGTACTTTACTCATATGTCTAAAGCCACAACAACTGAAACTTGAAGAAACATAGAATGTAAAAAATTTCCTGTCTTTGTATGCTTGCACAAAGACCAGACAGCAATAAAAAGGGAACTGATTGGTTGCAAATTTTTCCATTTTTTTGCAAAAAGATGAACTGCTGTTTTGGTTGGTGAAGTTAGACAGCCTTTAGCCTGATTTCTTATAAATAAAAGGCTTGTGAGAGCATATTTTTTATTCGAGTATACATATTGAGAGAGAGAGAGAAAAGCACACTTAAAAATAATTGTTTTCTAGCAGCTTAATAAAAACAAGTGGAGAGAGAGATTATTTATTCTAGATGTGGCTAAAGCTCATCAGAACTTGCACATTTTAGATAGCAAAACCAATAGACTCCAAAACATAAATTTGCAGGAAATGAGACTTCTTTGACTCTAGTACTTCTGAAACCAACTATTCAGATGGTACCAAAATGCTTCTGGCCACCCATCTCCAAAAGTTACCTCTGTATGAATACACTTTCCTCTGAAAAGAGTATAACCTAGATAGATTGAAAAGATGCATATTTGGAAAAGTACAGGGCTGAGATCTGGGTGTGATAGTAACTTTTTCTCCAACTCCCATTTGTTTTTCCACACACTCTATACACAAGGTGGGGGAAAGAGCTGGTTTAACAGGAGACAATGGCAGTAATTGTCTTCACAAATGCCTACCTTCTCTCCCAAAGCCTGAAGAGAGATTATAGGAGGTCAATAGATAAGAAATAAGATCAAAACTACACTACTTTCAGTAATGTCATAGAAGCATCCTCTTCATAACTACTACTTATTGGTCAAATCTTACACCAACAAGCAGCATGTTTGCCTCTTTCCATCCCTAAACTCTGGCACTCTAGTATAAAAAATCTATTTAAATCCTATCTGCTCCCAATCTCCTTCCTCTCTCTTTGGATGTGGCTGTTTTGCTTTGCGAACCATTATAAATATAACACTCAAACTTTCTTAGCAGCATCTGTTATTTTCAGTTAGATCTGAGTGAGAACAAATAAAAAGAATTTTCTATTGTCTTCAGATGAAAGAAGGTTTGTATATGTGAGTTAGTACTGATGATTGCATGAATGCAGATGCAGTGTTACATTTGATTGGTAATTAAAGTCAAGTACCCCCAAGTTTAGGCAAAACCCAAATAGCTAATTACAGGTTTTATATTACAAAACAATTGTAGTATCAAAAGACCCTTCAGGGAAAATATAAATCTAAAGGGATTTTTTTTTTTCTTCACAAATTCTGTATTAGATTCTCTGGGTTTTGTGGAAATGTAATTGGAAAGAAGAGAGGAAGACAAAGACAGCTCTTCTGCTTGATGCTATCTGCTCTCATTCTGCTGCTCCACTTCTCTTCATCTACCACTCAGACACCTTCACAACACCAGGTTTTGGAGATTTAAAAGCAACTACATTCTCCAATTCCTACCCCTTATATGTGCTGTTTGCAGCCACTCCTACAAGCAACAACAGCAGAAGAGTGATAGAAATAATCTGCAGTAGTCAAAGGGTAGGTGTTTTTCTTTCTTTTACCCAGAACATCACAATTTTAACCTCATTTTTGCTAACTGATTGAGTAAAAAGGGACAAATCTTCCTCTTCCTACCTCCCTGTCCAGCCTGGGTCCCTTTGGGTTTTTTGGTTCAGTTTTCATCTTACTGACATTATGTGTACAGACAGATCCTGATCCTATGGAAATACAAATGTTAAATGATAGCTCTAGGATGCAAACTGTGTTCAGAGCCTGGCTAGACATAATAGTAAAATGAGTGGATATAGGTCACCTGTTGCTTGCTTTGAAACCCCTCTTTGACCTTGAAGTCTCTCCTTGGCTTTACTCTTCTTCCCTCAGTTTGTGTTACTGGAGAGCAGCAGGCTTTATTGGTGCTCCTACTGGTTATCTGCCCCCTTGTCTTTTTCTGTAGCTTAAACCCCGAGAATATGCAAAAGACAGTTGTGCAATAGTTAAGTTTCAAAATCAGACTTATTGCAAGGAAAAAAAGAAAAATGAACAACCCACCTGATTTTACTATTTCTTTACACCTGCGACATGAATAGCAGATATCATTAAATGAAATGTCCTTTACTGTTCAGACTTGATTCAATACTCTTACAGAGAGGATCTTTTAAAAATTTAATGGCAAAATTGTATTTTCTAAAGGTCCTAATTCTTTCTGAAATCTAAAAGACATTTGAGTCTTAGAACTCCCACATAATATTGCGATATAGTTCATAGTAAACTGCAATAAATTAATATTCAACACATTTTGTGAATGCAAAATATATTGTTTCTTCTTAAAAATTGATGAGCAGATAAAGGCAAATGTTTGGGTTTAAAAATATATCACCTTTTTTCCTTGTTTCAAAGCGCTTTGGGGTTTCCTCAACTCAGAACTTCTAAAGAAACTTTTGTGGCCATATACTAAACTTTAAATGTGGATGTTTTCACACTTTTCTTTCTGATGGTACTTTTCTTTACCTGCTACCAAAAAAACAAATTAAAATACTTCCCCATCTCCCCCCACCAATTTTAATATCAAATAAGTCTTCCTCTCAGTGCTTTATCTGTAAGCATAAGTGAATTAGCATGTTAAAAAAAAAAAAAAAGTTTCATAAAGCAATGTCTTTTTTACTTATCATAATGAAAGCTTCAGCAAAAATTATTATTCCTAGCCATGGAGGAACTCGTCCAGATTCCCTATGATGAGCTTCACTGGGGCTTGTGCTGTGTGGCACGGTACTAAAGGGATTTTGCTAATAAAAAATGGAAAAATAATGCACTTTGTCTTTGTAAGTATCTATCTTTCTAACATGATTTAAAATGATACAAAATATGGTTCATAAGATTATATGGCATATACTAATAATAGAGAAGTTAAAACACAACACCTCATGATGTGCGCAATGCAACGAATGAGAGATGGTGACTTGCCTTAGTGGGTAGACTAAGAAAACCAAAACTACTTTTGGAAGGTTTTGAGGTCTCTACAGGTGACCTCAGCAAAGCTAATGTGTTATCACAGGCAACACATCTAGTGTGCTTCCACCTCAGTTTCTTTGTTTTTAGGATATTTTTAATAACCACCTAAGTAAAACACTAAAGATTCCTGGAAGTAAGATATATTGTCAGTTCAAGGAACACGATTATCACCAACTATTAAGAGTTGTTAAATCTTTAATACATCTTGGCTGATCATTTTACATCAACATGATTCTAAATATCTGGGGCAATAGGTGGGTCTTTTTGAGACATCTGATCAATGCTGGTTATGCAGCAGGCTTGACTGAATCTGGTGTGAAAGTAATCACTTACAAACACTCGGTGTTGAAATGAATTACTAGATGTCATTCTCTATTAACCTAACAGTTAAATTTGGACAAAAATATACATAAAAATGAAATAAAACAATTAGGTAACACTTTAAGTGGTTCATTATTATTAATTCATTTAGTATTCATTGTAACTGTGCTGATCATAATGAATTCATTTGATATTAATGTGGATGTTCTGCAGCAATTTCATTGTAATGCAGTTTTAATTCACGTGCCATTAAAATAAAGCATTGTCAAAATTTATATTTATTATCTTAAGTGCATAATTTCTTATTTTCAGGACCAGGGAATTACAGGTTTTGTTTCCTCCAAAGTTAACTTCATTTTTTTGTCAGGAGATCCTTGATGTTATGCAGATTAATTTCTTTTCCATTGCTAAGTATACTTGTTTCTACACTTTGAAGCAACACATACACCACAGTCATAGTAATTTAAATAAAGATTTTAGGCTTTATGTGGTCACAGTCTGCAAAGCACTTACAAAGTTTAGGAGAAAATGCTTAAATACAAACATAATGCCAAGTAACAAGCTGTGCACTACAGGGTTTTTTTTAAACTTATTTAACTAGTATTTAATGATAACTTCTCCTACAGATAGTTGTACTGAACAATAATATTGTAACCAACATGGAAGGGATTAGATCTGTTTGATAGTTTAAAATTTAATGGAATCAGAATTCCTGTATATTTCAGTTGACAAGAAAAAGAAAGTTTAGTTGTTCCCAGTTGAAACAGAACGTACGCTAAGTAACTTAAGGGATGAACAAATGATTTTTAGATGGACTAATAACCAGAAATTTGTTTTACTCTCCACACAATCCCCTCAAAATATGCAAAATATTATTTAATACATTTAACACAATGTTCAGCTATTGAAAGTTGCTGGAAAATTATTAATTTTCAAGCTGAATTTTTAAATTTTATTTCTAGAAATTCACGCAGATTGTGAATTTTAGAAATGGAATTGGGGAGAAAGGTCTGGGAACAAGTGCTGTGTTGCTCCATATATAACCAATCAGGTATTCAGACATTTATTATGATCATATCTAGCCTGTTCTTCCAGGTGGTTATCTCTGACGACAGCTCTATTTGCTTTTGCTTTTTCCTACTTTTCTTACCTTGCTTCTTCTTTGCCAGCTACAGGGGACTGGATCTCCAGGTAACATCTACCAGTTGGGGCCAAATAAAATCTATTTTTTCCAAGTTTGTTTCACATCTACCAGCTTTCATTGTAAGGTGGCCTCTCACTTGGAACAGACACATAAAAATACTTCTGAAAACTCACTGCTTTTTTCGCTGATCAGTGAACCATTTTTAAAATTATGGTGGTTTGTGTAATCACTGAAGTGGAAGAATTAAAGAGGAATGCAAAATTCTTATACTGTAAATGTACTCAGACAGATTAAATAGATGTCACCTAGCCTTCAAGAAAATACTTACCCTGTGGTTCTTTGGACAGCAAAAAGATTAAAGAAAAAATGAAGTCAACTTAAGGAGGGAGCAGGGGAAAGAGGACAAGGTTAGACTGGTTTTAATGCTTTAAAGTACGATGCTTTTGATGGGAGCATTTGGTGTTCTCAGACTCTAATGTGAAATCTCTTGACTTCAGAAGCAACCCAAAATGAATATTGACATATAATAAAGCAAGAAAAGGGAGTAGCTTCTGCATTTAATTGCATTTTTCACTATTAAAAAAATAATTCTGATTTTCCTGTGATAATCAGCTAAACAACTAGTACAAAAGGATTCCTTATGTTTTCTCCATTGTCATTTTCTACACAAAGTCTTTTTTTACTATTGATCACAAAAAGAAACATTAAATCTCAAAGGAAGAAAGGTATCATCCAAGGCATACAGAAAATATTTGTAGTTGATGTGGCCTATAAGGAACAGTGGGAAAGATCAATAAGGTGAAAACTGAAGATGCAACCTTTCTAGTCTCAAAACCTGACCGCTCTTTGTTGGCCCAATAAAAGGTATTGCTTTAATCCACTTTACTTTGTCCACCAAAGAAAAATTAAAAGTTCAAGGTTTAAGCCAAATTTTTCAACTCTTTATATGCTCTGACACTATATAAATAAATGTACTTACGTATGTTTTTTTCTTTGTGTATCTATCTTCTCTGTGAGATGCAATTTTGTAAAATGATTGCAAATTAACTATTTATCTTTTTTAGGTTTTTAAATCATAGGCATTTACTGTTCAAAACTTTCTTCCCACTCAGAAATAGCCTAACAGTTATAGTGTACAATTTTGGAGGGTTGAAAGCCTGGACAATGTGGACTGCTATTTCACAACAGTAGTTAAATGTGTCTAGAAACTTTGTGGGATTAATTCCTTTGCTATGCTCATATCTTGGTTGATTAACTATAGTGCAGTAAACATAACAGAATTTATATATGGATCCAGTCTCTGAAAATAGTATAGTAGGGGAATGAATGTGACCTTTTATAACAGTGATTCTACAGTGATTTAAGCTTTTGAACTAAAAATAAAGCAAATGACATTGAATATTTTGTCTTAGGGAAAGCTAGGTTATATACTATATTTACCCCATCTGTGCTAAAATTTGAGAGCGCTAAATCTGACAAAATGGTTCACTCACAGTCAACTATGCTCATCTTATAACAGCGAAAAATTTACAGAAATTGTTGAGAACTTCTGTATAAGCAGAGATGTTCAGACATGTCGGAGTCAACAGAGATGTTGAATGGTCTATTGTATAGACTCATGAAAATTCAGAGATGGATAAGCACTTGTAAGCTATCTTGTCCTAAAAAGGAAGCCAAAACATTACTCATGACAGCCAGAATATGCTGAATTCGTTTAGTGTGTGGGGTGAGGGGAAAGATACAGTACTGGTTAAGTGCTTTTGTGATTAAGAGCACTTACGAAGTCAGAAAGGGAGTTTCTAGATGTTTTTGGACTTGAAGGGCAGCACTTGTATGAGAAAGCCACCTAGAACAATAATACAAGTATTTGTGAGGCACTTTCCTTCCCTTGTGTTAAGACAGGAAGAATGCTGAAGCCAGATAAAAAATAAATAAGAGAAACATAACTCTATCCTAATAGTAAATGAAGTAACTGACATGGAGATGATTGAATAAAAGGTCTGGGTCTCTTTCTCCAAAGTACTTCTCCTCTTGTTCAGTTATTATGTAGTGTATAAACAGGCTAGCAAATGGCAAATAGAACCACACTTTCTCCTTCTCAGGCTTGAAAACATAAATCCAAAGCAGTATGAATAGTGCATTGATTATGGGTACCCCATGAAGGTATAAGCTGTAATAATACCTATATACTTCCTTTCATAAATGATACCGATGCTAATATTAACTATACTAAATAATGCTAACAATAACAATATTATTCACCTTTTCACTCGTATTTTGCTCTGCCTTGCTGCCTACCCAAAGGTGAATATAGACTGGATTTCATTCACATATACTCCTACACATTTATACTACTGGTCTACAAGAAAAATGTTCTATCATTTAGGTACTAGATTTCCTGGACTCTAGAACACTTCTACAAACACCATTTGTCTAGTTTTGTCCATATATTGTCTAAAAAGAATCTTGCTGCATCACTGAGAGTCTGGATACTTGTTTTGGTATTTGAAGAGATACACATCCTTCCAGCAAATGCAAACAAAAAATATTTTGAACTTCAATGGTCACAATGCATAAAACTTCTCATTATTCATTATGGCAAAAGGTAAGATACAATATAAACTTCTCATATTTTCAGGATCTTTAGGTCAGCTGAGCCCCAGGGTTTAATTTAAGGTGTGAGCTGCAAAATGAGCTGCATAACACATTGAATCACCAATTTAGAGAAATAACCTTTTCTAGGAACAGACCAATTATCCTTGGGTGCTGGGTAGTCTGTTCTTGACAAATGCATGTATGCACACAAAAGAAGAAAAGCAAGGATGTCTGCTTAATTTTATATCACTGATTCCTGATGGGTGTTCTGTTTCAAACATGTATTTTTTTGGTATAAATAGAAGTTTAGTCATTAACATAATGGTAACCAAACTGGAAAACTACAGTTAACATGTTAGCAACTAACTTCAGACAAGCTAGACTTCATTTCATCTCCAAAACAGGAACATTTTAACAGTATCTCTACAAGGATTTCTGAAATATTTTGCTAAAATAACTTACAAGCAAGTTTACTATAAATCGATTTTTACCAGTTCCTGTAATACATTCTTAAGAGCTTGATACAGACAAAAATCAGTTTTAGAGTCATGAGTGCAAAAATGAGTGCACAGCTCAATGCTTATTTTGTGCATGTAGTTTTCATGCAGATCAGGAAGTTCTACAAACAAACGGTATTACCCAAAATCCAGTAAAATACCCCAAACCACTGTTTGATACACAGGCAGTTGTTAACCACATTAAAACAAGCATATCCACTGCTTGTGTGTAAATGCACTTGAAAATCCAAGACCAGAATATTACATCTAAAGAGTTGATAGAAGCACAAATTGAAAAAAATTTATAGTTTGATGAAAAAAAAAATAGGTAATGAATTAAAATTATCTTTACAACAAACTCCAATTTAAGATCAAACTGACATTGATGAGAAAGCTCCTAACAGCTTGCAGAGTGATTGGCTAAAAAAAAAAAAAAAAAGAATGTTATGAAGGAAGAGGAGTTCCATCAGCTGCTCAGAAGATTACGAGAAAATAGTAAGCTGCCAATTAGTATGCAATTGAAAAATAAAATATCAAAAATAATAAAAGAAGCTGCAGGTATATATATATATGAAGGTAGAAAAAAATATACACACGATATATACTTATGGCCATTTCATTCCCAAATGGTACCAAGTTACTTCCAAATCAACATACTACCAAAAAGTCATCCAGTGTACAGAATGCAAGGTGGGAGAAAAATGAGCTATAAAGTAATATCTGTTAATAATAGCTCCGATGGCAGTATTCAGATGATGAGCATCTGCAGATGATGTGGCCAACTAACTAGAATGCCTGGCATTAAAAGATTAAAGCAGTCAGTTTTGTGAGTAATGAAGGCATGGACAAGTGCAATGGTGTCAGTCACAGAAGAAAGGTCTTTAATCTTATGATATGCAATAAATGTTGAAATGAATTTCTATCTATATGTTTAAATATGAAGTTCATCAGATAACTTGCTTTCTATGACAGGCTGAAAGAGTTGGGGCTGTTCAGCCTGAAAAAGAGAAGGCTCCGGGGAGATCTTATAGCGGCCTCCCAGTACCTGAAGGGGCTCCAGGAAGGCTGGGGAGGGACTTTTCATAAGGGCTACTAATGACAAGACAAGGGGAAATGGGTTTAAGCTGAAAGAGGGGAGGTTTAGATTAGATATTAGGAAGAAGTTCTTCACTGTGAGGGTGGTCAGACACTGGAACAGGTTGCCCAAGGAAGCTGTTGATGCCCCCTCCCTGGAAGTGTTTAAGACCAGGCTGGATGAGGCTTTGAGCAACCTGATCTAGTGGAGGGTGTCCCTGCTGAAGGCGGGGGGATTGGAACTAGATGATCTTTAAGGTCCCTTCCAATCCAAACCATTCTATGATTCTATGATTATAGCTCTTACTTTCTTTTATGTAAGAAGATGACAGTTTCTGCAACTTAATAGAAAGTTCAGTAAGAAGTCAGAAGAGGTTTTCTTTTGTTGCAATGAAGATTATTTCCATTTTATAAAGGATCAGTTATAGCCAGGTACTGGCTATCCTTATTATGAATGTCTGGAAAACATCTGGATAAAGCTGCCATGGAACTCACAGAATCGTCTGCTGTAACAGAGAATAAAATACTGGCAGATGTATATTGATGTAAATGCCAAGGAGAAGTGAAAGAACCTTGATGGAACAACCAAGACCCAAGGTGGAAGTTTAAACTCCAATTGTTATTGTCTGATAAGGAATTAAGAAATTATGTATAACAGGTCTCATTTTGATTCTATGTATAACAATTTTATTATAATGAAATTTAACTTTATTAGGAGTACAGAAATTTTGAAAATAAACACTATTTACCAGAGGAAAAAGTATTCTAGAAAATATTGCCAGGAAAGTAAAATTGCTTTTTTGTTCCATGGACAATTTCTCTTCATCCCTACTAAAAAAAGAAATCTGAAATAGATTAAAGCAGTCAGAAACAGAAGAAAGACATAATTTGAAAACAGAACTGAAGAATCCAGTGTCCACTTCTTTGAGGATGGGCCAAAAGACTTTTATACTACTTCAATTCCTGAAAGCTACTTCTTTGCATAAAAATGTGCAATGAAACAAAAAGATATTCTAGTTCTCCTAAAGGAACAGACCAAACTTATAGTCTTACTGTACAACAACATTTTATTGCATTTACATGGGATAGAAATACCTTGGTCCTTATTTTATCTCCTACTGCCTTTTTATCCAACTCACCATTCTACACAGATTAGGACAATTTTAGAAACACACACGAACACAAAGGTAGCCTTATTTAAGGGTCAGTTAGAAGACTAATATTTGTTTGATAGTAAATCCATAGGAAAGTGAAAGTGCTATAAGTGTCTAAAAGGCCACAAAGTGACAATTAATATTGCTAAATTGTAGAATGATATAATTTTACAAATAATTTCTGTGCACAGAACTGATTTTGGAATGCTATTTAAGCTGAAATCCCAGATTGAAAATGAAATGCATTATTTAAGCTTTTATTTCAAGAACAAATCACCTCCAATATCTTAAACTCAGCTGCATTCATCTATTATGATCTCAAATAGTAGCAAAAAGTATGGAGATTATAGACAATGTATACAGGTGAAATGGCACTAGTGTAAACACTTCAATACTATTTAAGAACAATTTAAGGGTATTTTAACTACAATATTTTTTCATAATCTTTCCAGGAAAATATAAAATCAAAATTAAAAGACAGAAATATGTGCAATATTTTTTTTGTTCAAAATTAGGACCACTAATTTTGGTGGTGGTGATTGTGGTGATCACGAAAGTGAAAATAAGAAAAGCCAAACAAAGCAAGAAAATGTATGTTGTCCTTCCACGTATAAATGAAGGATGATCAAGAGGAGTAGGAAACTAAAAATATACACAGTGAACTATGAAATATGCTCTGAAACATTGTTTAAGTTTAATACAAAGAGACGAAAGACTTATTTCTAAATTCCAAACCCAGTCAGTTCAGTCTGTCCAGTACCTTGCATATTAAATGGGAAAAAATCTGTAGCAGCCAAGTCTAAATAGTAATGAAACAGTGGTAATTTCTGAAAATGAAGTATACGAAGGATATACTCAAATGGAAAATATGAACACTGTTTCAGTAATCCTGGTAATAATTCAGTTTTGAGTACTAACCTGTTAAATATGGTGGCATGTAACTTTGAAGGAAAAAGAGAAGAAAATCCAGTACCTGATTAGTTACAGAAGCCAACTGTCTTCCCTAAATTCTTTTTCAAAATGAACTCTTGTGACTTCTGTCCATAAATTTAGTGTTTGGTAGACCAGTAAAGTATAGAGGTTTCTCTCTATGAGTTTTCCAGCCGATCCACACGAATCAGTGTCCTACTGTATTTCATCCTTATTGATACACACTGTGATTACAGCTCTGAGGAGGTAATGCTTCTGAAACGTTAGGTATGTTCATATGAGATCCATGAAGCATTTCAGAATACACACACACACACATAAAAAAAAAAGAAAAAGCAAAAAAAAGTGCCATTTTATGGAAACTAAGCCAGTCTGCTATCTTTTCACTGCTCAAAACCACCAGGATAGGCTTTTAATTGAATGGATTTGCAATTTCCAATGCCCTCCCCTTCTACCCCTTCAGTATCTAGATATCTGTCTTATCATTTTGAAGACATATTCCCAAAGTTATTTGTCTTTTTAATTTGAAGACATATTCCCAAAATTGAACAGATACTTGACTTTTGACATCTTTGTCAAATATGCAAGTTATAAACACTCCCTATAAGATTGTACGAACAACATGGTGTCTGTTACCACCTAATGAAAAACACTTGACTTTTTAGACACATTACATGAAAAATATCAGGTCATATTCTGTGTTATCTAACATGTAGGTTGCTCCAATTTTTGCAGTTTGCTGTTCTACCAGTGCACAATCTAGTAGTTTTCAAAGTTCTGTCTTATTTTTTAATAAATTACTTGTAAACCTTCTTTCAAGAGCCCATTTCTAAATAATTTTCCTGAGCTCAAATGCATTCCCAGTATTTCCTGAATAAGAACACTGAGTTGTCATAAAACACATTACAGTATAAATAATTACTTTAAATCAATTCATAATACTAAGCATTCTACGCAAGCCTTCACTAGTACTCTTTTAGATAACAACCAAACTAGGAGTGATGTGTGGGGAGACCACACATTGTCCTCTTTCAACCCTAAACATTTTTATCTAAGCTTACATGCAAATATAACAGAACTATTTTTTTGGAAACTAACAGTTTTATTAAAATATAAAACAGAATGTAAAAATTGGTCTTAAAATATTCATTTGAAAATATTGACAGGTACATAGCTATGTCCAATAAGTTTGTGCCTATGTTTTCTAGTAGAGCTCCTCTCTCCCAGGTTTAGCCACCCCAGAATATATTCACACCCTTTGCTCTGTTTCCTTTCCCCAATAAGAAATTTAACTAACTGAATGGAAAGGGAGATAAATTCCATTTTCTTTGAAAGCTGACACTACATCTCAGTTGCTCAAGACTTCTAATAATCGCCTTTCTCTATCTCTGAAGAATAGCTGCTTATGGTAAAATTAGTTAGCTAATACCTTTAAATCTTAGGGTGTACTTGGATTAATAGATTGGTATATTTTTAAAAAGTCAGAAATAAAACAGACTTGTAATTTACCTTGTGGCTGAAGTGTTAGTCAACAATTTTCTACCTTAAAGAGAGAAGTTTGTTGTATTTCATAAAGGGAGATATGTTAGATTAAGTCTTCTCACTATTTTTCTGTCCTGTCTGTTGATACAAACAACTGAAAAAACCCCAACCTGCAGCTGCATGTTTTTGATAATGCCAGGAATTTGTACGTTTAATCTTGACAGCTGATCACACTGTAGAAAAGTGGAACAAGCTGGAAAACCATTATATTAACTATGCAAATTTGTTCCATATCTGTACTAAATTGTCATTTACAATTAAAAAATAAAAATATCAACTACTCATTAAAATGGAAGTTTCTATTATTTGTTTTTAAGGTTGTGTGGGTGTGTGTTTGACTGCAATCCATTTCTAAAGCTTGATAAATATGACAGCGAAAGTTTGGTTTTGTATGAAATATTCCTTCATCTTTTTAATCACAAAATTAAAGTACTGTGGATAAATACTTTAGAATAAGGTTGTACATTGAAAAACAATATTTTAGTAGTACCAGTGCAATAAAAATGTTGTTTGTGCAACTGTAAGTGAGGAAGATAAGCTCAGTAGTTTCTCCAAGTGATACCACCTCAGAGAATATTTCACTGGTCAAGACCTTCATGTTATTTGCACAGACTAACCCTGATATTTAAAAAAAAATATTTTATTCTTATTTTTATGTGCTTTATCACTGTCTTATAGTTACCTCAAGAAATCATCCCAAATACAAACTAATGTTTCAAAAAATGCAACTTCTGAATAACATTGTGCTAGAAGTTGCTCTCTGCAACCTAGTCCAGGAGTTCAAGTAATGAATAGAAATATTCCATTAATGTTATATCTGAAGTGTTTGACTGAGAAGGGGGAAAATAGGAAAATTGAACATTTCTAAGATTTGATGTTGATGAAACCCTAATAATTTTAATTTCTGTCTAACATTCAAGTAGACATAATGAAAGAATATTAAAACTCTCTCCTCCTTCCCACACTTCTTTTTTATGTCTTTTTTTTTCACTATCACTACAAAAATGTGGATGAATATTATTTCATTTTAAAAACCTTATCTTTTTTCTTCCCATCATTGAACTTCATCTGGTTCAACTCACTTCTGTAATATGTTAGGATGAGACATTTTACAGAGTTCACAGTTTTGTTTTGTTTTTTTAAAGTGGAGAATCACTTGATCCTATAACAAATAGATCTAAACATGAAAATTTAAATGTTATTTTCTCTAACAGAGAAACAACGTAAAAAAAAAAAAAAAAGGTGTATGCATCTACCCTAAAATTAATGCATCTGGATAGAGCTAATATGACATATATTTTTAGTTCATACTTCTATTTAGAGAAACTTCCATTTTGTGAATTCCGAGCTCTACAAATCTACAAAATAAAGGATTAAACAAGTAAGTCATCATCTTTCTCAGTTACTATGCCGTGCCAGTTGATTTGATTAATATTTGCCTTTCAGTCATGCCACATAAAAACAAGGACTGAGTTCTGCTCCATTCACAACAAGAATGTCTGATGAAAAACTGCTTCAAAGATTACACTAAGAAAAATGGGGATACACAAGCCAGTTAAGGTAAAGGAGAAACTGACAAAGGTTTCATAGATTTCATTTATTTAA
The DNA here is from genome assembly GCF_000700745.2 of Antrostomus carolinensis. NCBI lineage: Eukaryota > Metazoa > Chordata > Aves > Caprimulgiformes > Caprimulgidae > Antrostomus > Antrostomus carolinensis. The sequence goes on along the minus strand of NW_010319589.1, from coordinate 122,857 downwards.
TTTATAACATTTTGGTTTTCAGAATAGATCTTTATGTTTTAGGAGTACCATTAAGAAAACACATAGAACATACACAAAAACTGGGTAATAAACTGACTAAATAGCTATTTGGCATACCTACAATTTCCAAAAGTTTAGTCTTTTCCCTCCCTCCATGTGCATCAGTGTTGTGGTAAGACAAAGTCAAAATCCTTTACCTACCTGACAAAGGCTTTGTAAAGTTCAGCTATCTAATACCTGTAAGGCACAAAGAAAATGCCACAGAAACGAAAAGATTATTAGTATAAAACAGAAGGAGTTCTGAATAACTAGAGAAGTTTGGAAATAATTTTACAGCCTTTTAAGGATCACGAGACATGTAGCAAAGCAGCAAAATCATCCGATGCTGAGCGTATGCACAAGATAACCATCAGTGAGCACACGCTGGACAGGGGTGGACTCGTGTTTGCTATTCCACCTGGTGTTGATAAGTGCTTCTTTGTCCACACAGACCACTTAATGCTTTTTCTTTATTAAAAGTCTGTTTTACTATATTTTTTTGGGTTGTCTGCTTTCTCCACTTTCTATACATTTTTAGCTAATATTTTGCTCATCAGTTGTTTTGGAATATTGTTGCTGTCTGGTTTTACCTACCGGAAATATGCAGAGGAATTATGTGTGATTTTCCTAATTTTGAGCATATTTTCCTTAAGAATAAGTGGAAAATTCCACCTTATTTATTAAACTGCATGGCTCTTTCAGATTACCAATAGCTTTCTTATGAGTTCAACCTGAACCTAGGCTTCAGAAAAAAATAATTAATTAAATAAATAAAAACATTCAGTTATTGTGACTTTGTATGATAAATTGCAGCAAAAATAGTTTCACACAACATGGGGAAAAAAATACCTTTTCTGGAATTATATTTTCTTCATTGGGACTTTGTAATATACAGTCACAAAAATACTTTGTGCAAAGTAAGAATAGTTGCAACAGTAAATATCAACAGTATCATATATGAGAAGGAATGCAGTTTAAACAACGACAACAAAAAAATCCCAAACTATTCACTTGAATACTTTGAAGTACTGCATTTTGGCTAAGTACTAAATAAATAGTGAAGTCCATTGGATACAAAATACTACTTTCCTAATTCTAAGAGTATAGCTATTAAAATAATTCATTGCACACATTAATATCAGGTAAATAAAACCAATCATATTTTACACTTGTTCTTATTGTGCTTGATTATAATATTCCTTTACATTCCTAAGTGATAACTATGATATATTTAAATTAATAGTAGGTACATTATTAAATAAAATTTAGACATTCACATAGATATTTAGAGCACAGTAAATGTTATTTTTTAAGAATTAAAAGGGTTTTTTTTAAAAAATAATAATAAAAAAAAGTATTTCCCGTCCTAGTCTTTAACAACAGAAAGTAGATATTCTATCTGTTAACTTTTTTTTGAAGCATCCCTATTCTGCACTTGCTACTTTCATGATAAGTAAACAGTTGGCAAGGAACTCCCTCTTGTGGTCAAACACTCTTAATTAGGAAAAATATCTGCACTGAGCTGATGGAACAGATTATTAAAACATGGGTCGCTTGAAACCATTAAGATTAACAATACTGATATAAGTAGTTTTAGTGAAGCAGTTCGTTGCAAATTAGAGACGAGCATATGCTTTTAATTTGTCCTAAAAAATAAGGATTTGCACCTCTGTTCTGGATAAATCAATTCTAAAGTGAACTTTCTACCTTGCCTCCTTTCTCCTTGCTAAATCATAGCTATATCTAAGACAAGATCTTAATTCACATCTCTGATACAAAGCACAAAAGTTTAACTTCTCACCAGTTCTGACTTCCCATACGACATTCACAAAAAAAGTAAATCAGATGAGCTTCAAAAAAGTGCAGAAGGATTGAACACTTCTCCGAGGTGAATTAGCATTTCCAATGTGTTTGGCCATGGCGTGTGCCAGCACTGTCCCTTACACTCTGCGGTAATAACTGAATAGCTGCAAGTCAGGAGAGCTTTGCAGTGCTCCAAGTTATGGATGTGATAAAATAAAATAAAACTCAAATGTCTAGCAGACTGAAAAATCATCTCATGCCTAATAGCTTGATTTGAACGCTACTGACAAATATTTCAGCAACAACAGCAAAAAAAAAAAAAAAAAAAGCTGCAACTGGACAGGTTGTTTCTGGTGATTTTTCCTTTATGCTACCCACTGAATATTTCTGTCTAGGAAAGTATCCTATTATGAGGGTCAGACTCAGTTTCCCCAAAGTAATTCTCAAGATATTAATGAAATTAGGACCGAGACAGAGGCATAATTTATTTTATTTGATTTCTTATTGTGCTATTCTACATTACTACTGTAAGATGTAGATACAAGCGTGAAAAGCTATGGTATAATGCACGAAAGATAAAGTATTTGTCTTAGACCTGCTTTTACTATATGATCTGATTTCCATAAACAAACTTTTTGGACTTCAATTCCTTACAAAGGTATGGATTTTATATCCTATGAAAATAAATATGAGCAAAGGAATACACACAGGTATAGAGGAACTGAAAGCAGAGCAATCCAACATATGACTTGGGATAGTAAATTGCTGGCTGGGCTGATGGGCAAAAATTTAACTCCTCCCCAGCAAATCCACCTTCCCATTTAGGTTCACAAGAAGTCCAAATGGTGGCATGGGAACTGTTTGCACTGTGAGCAACATTGCCATTCACTTATAACCCGGACAGTCAGCAGAAAGTGGACACTCATAGGAACAGCAAAATATAATAATTTCTCTTTATGAGCACTTTTACTCATGCACATTAAATGCGTGACAATGCACTTTGTCTTCAGGACACCTCACATTCCAGTTAGCAGAAATATGGATGGTGGTATAAAGATTGGTATTACATTTAGCTTTCCTGGGAGAAAGTATAACATTAATCTTTATTAAGGGAAAGAAAAATCAAAGTTGATGGAGCAATGTTACCAAGAGAAGAAGAAACTCCTGTTTATTAATAATCATATATTTAATTCCTTAATTAAAAAAAAAAAATAAATCAGAGTTCAGAGTCCACCGTTTACCTCTAAAACATGGAATCTGAGATCTGATGGAAAAAGCAAGGTAGAAGATGTAGGGAGTGTAAGCCATCCTTCTCTTTTTCAGTCCTGGAGTGATATGAGACCTACAGAGCTGTGACATATCTAGAGATCTCAAAGGCCTTAACTAATGTACAGGAGGTCAGTAGACCACTTATGATATCAGCAATGTCCAGATCCACTGTCACACTCATTCTTTGCCTGCTCTTCCAGTAGATACCCAAAAAATTAAATTCAGCAAGAGGGGCTCAGGGGTTCGACCCCTTGAAGAGGTGTCTTGTACAGAACCTTCTATGTACAAGTTTAAGGAGCTGCAGTTCTTGAAATTACTAACATCATCCCATTACATGAAGAACAGGTCAAACATGAGACTCTATCCTCAGATCTCTGCCAGACCCTTGGGTCTTACAAGACACCAATATATAATGATAAAGGGCAGCAGACAAAGAAGAAAATGGAGCCATCAGTTATACTATTTCTCCTCCTGCTTCCTGGTGATATGGAAATGTACACAGGTCTTTACATGTAGCTGTAACACTTCTTGTTCAAGATAACACAAAGCTATGTCTGCTCCCATATGTGTACACCATAAGCCTGGTGGACTCTGATGAGACATGGGTGAAATTGGCTGTTTCTCCAGGCACAACTGAAACCACAGTGGAGACATGTCTGAATTTCACACACAAATCCCACTTGAATATGTTGTAGACATACTAGCTGTAGGACCACTGTGGTATCTGTGCTTCCAATCAGTTTTCTGAGCCACGGGGACAAAACTCCTCATGAATTTCATTTCAACAAATTCTCTCCTTCCCTTGGGGGAAAGTATCATAACAGATCTGAACAGGTTTATTTTCATTAGTAAAATATGTGGTTTGCATCTATCTTAAAAGAGATAGATGTCATACAATGTTTTCATATTGCTGTGTAAATTAACTTGCAAAAAAATTGATGGACTATATATTAAAGTGAAAAAGTTTTAGGGATTAATTAGCCCATACTGGACTGTTTGATCTATCATTTAGAAATTATATAGCTAATATATTCTGAATGTATCCTATTTCATAGTGAAGCCGTGTCCATTATGCAGGTTATGTTAAATTTTACTTATTCATGTAAACTGCTTGATCAAAGATATGAAAAATTAATGTTTTCCATCTCGATAAGATAATTACTGCCTCTTATATTTGTTGTGTCTTTCAAGCACCTATACAAATGATTGTGGGATTCACATGGGAAACACAGCTTTTGTTTTGAGGTCAGAAACTTTTCCCTTGTTTGGAATATTACTCCTTTGCTTTGTGTTTAAATCTAAGGCCTTGTTCACATTTCTTACAAAAATACATAGGTCTTTTGTGCTTGTTATTCTCACACTGCACTGTGTAAAGTTACCATACAGCTGTAAACAGTCAGGGTGCTACTTGGCCCACTAGGGCACTGATAACATTTTATGAATAGGAGTATAATTCTTTCTATTTGGGAAATTTAGAATTTTAACATATGCTATAAGACCTCCTTGAAGTATTTTCAAGATCTATGCTTTAAGGACTCCAAAACTCTATTTCATGGAGCATCATGTTCTATCAATAATTATTTATTTAAGAAAAAAGATATCTTTGAATGCATGCATTTGATTAAAGCAATTACATGATGAATTCAAGTCTAAAATAAATTTAAAAAAACCTTACAAAGAAACAATATAATTTTTACTGAAAAAGAAACCTGGGGTACTACTGATAGTAGAACATTAGTAGCACTTCCACAAATTAATTCAAGATTTCCATGGACTTTTTCTTTTTCCAATGCAACACTTCAAGGAACTCAGGACATCTTTCTTCTTAGCCTATACATTTTTACATCTTGCTTCTTTAAACAAACACGGAGGTTAGAAGATTCCAGTCTGATATCACCTACTAAAACATATGTATGAAGTCAGCCTGTGCATGACCTTTCAAAATTGTTCCTCTAAAAAGGAAAGAGGATCATCTGAATCTATTAAAAGCAATAACAAAAACTTCAGCACAAATCTTTGATTACTCCAGACCTGCTAGAAATTATATCAGACACAGGATTTTAACTTTGTGGCCCTGTTTTTCCATTTAATCCAACAACAAAAGCAAGAAAGGTGACTTCTTTTTCCCTTGATGTGTCTTTGCTCTGTAGGAAAGTTTACTTGGAAAGTTCTTGGGGTGTGGGGAAAAAAAAAAAAAAGAAAAAAAAGGAAAAAAAAAGGAAAAAAACCCAAACCAACATGAAAACCCCTGTACAAATAGGAAAATGGAGGACTGTCTAAAAGTTCTCTCTAATAGTTTTAAGAAAAATTTGTGGACTTTTCCTCAGCACCAGGAGGAAGGAACTTGGCTAGTGAGGAGATGTTCTGTCAGTGTGACAGTGTAGGGTTTAGGGAAAAAACATACCTTTCTCTGCCCTCTTTAAATATTTCATGTTGTCAGAGTAACCTTGCAGACCTTCGCACAACTGATAGCCCACTCGTTTCCATTAAAAAGGGATATTAATAGCAGAAATTTCTGCTCTTGCTGAAAGCCTCACAGCAGTATTTTCATCCTGAACATCATATGACTGAATAGAAGAATCTATGAGTGGAATGGGCCAAGAAGAAGCGGGGGTAACTTATCCAATTTTATGCTCTCTGTGGAAACAATCATAGACAAAGAACACATACCTGAAATGATTAGAAATGTTCTCAATTTGATAACCAAGCTGTTGCTATGTTAACACTGTAATTTATGGCACAAGTTATAGAATGAAAGAGCTGAAAAGACCTCTCAGTGATCACCTGGAAGGCATCTGGCTGCATATGAGTGATTGCTACAGAAGTCTATAGATATTTCTTTCATAATAATACAGTGGAAGCACTTTTTTTTTTTTTTTTTTAAAAAAAAAGGGGGAGGCCTTTTTTTTTTTTTTTTTTTTTTTTTTTTTTTAGGGTTGATCCCTAAAACATGGGAGACTCTGTGATTAAAGCAAAAAACAGACTTGTACTAAAAATGTGCACTGTAAAAAAGCCTCAACCACTAGAAATTGGGATTGGTTGCATAAAAATTGTAAAGTACAAAGAGAGTCTGTAGATATTCACAGATGTACATAAAAAAGTGAGTGGTAAAATAAGTGGGTGGTAAGGCTTTTTAATATCTCACTGGGGAGAAAGAATGAGACATCAGTGAGAGTTGTTGTGAAGAATAATACCTGAAGCATTAGAGCAAGTGATAAGTGTCTGATGAATGTTATGACTCCACATACAATGAGGCTTCAGAAAAGTACATTTTATTTATCCCTTTTTTCCTTTTACCTGAAACTTAGAAGCTAATAGGAAATAGATTCTTATTTTTGACACTCTGAGTAATTTTGAGAACAATAAAGACAGGATTACCACTGAAGTATGTGATTACAGCTCATAGGAGTAGTTGTTGAGAGAATGCCCTCAAAAATCAAAAAGAGATAAACTTTGTGTGAAAAAAAATGAAAAGTGTGCCTACAGTAAAGCAAAGTTTATTTGGTCACATCAAATAAATGTGGAAACGAAAAACAGAGCATCAAGAAAGCAGACATTGACCAGGATATGCACTGTGACACACGGTAAAAAATAAAGAGGCATGCCAGTCTACAGGTTGCAAAGGGATAGAATGACTTAACTTGGAAGGGAACTCCAGCAGTTGCCCAGCCTAATACCCTGCAGAAAGCAGGTTTAATTAGATCAAGTCAATCAGGGCTGTGACCAGTCAAGTCTTCAACACCTCTAGAGATGGAGGGGCCACAACCTCTTTGGGCAACCTACTTCAGTGTTTGACCACCCTCATGGTACACATAAAATAAAATAAGAATAAAACTTTGTATCTAACCTTAATTTCCCATATTCAAGTTTGTCTCACAGTTTTCTATCCTGATTGGACAGAATATACTATCTATTGCACAATTGTGTTTGTCTTCTCATAGCCAGATTTGGTGGCTGCTGCATGCAGAGATGAATTAATACATGTAGTTTCCCCCTCTCCACAGGGATGTCTAAGGTCCTTAGCTATATCAGTTTTGTTTTGTTTTGTTTTGTGTTTGCTTAATATATTCCAACAAATTTATGTGTAAAGGAGGCTAATCCTGTGACTCTTGACTTACACACTTTCTTGGGTATGTTTCTGATTCACTTTTCTTGGTTTGAAGTTTCTCTGGTAGATTCTTCCTGCCAAAAGTGTTACCTGCTAGCTGTAAACTCTCTCCCAAAAATCAGATTGTGCACAAAACTTTTTATATCCTTTGGGAGAATAAGTCTTAAAGAAGTTTTAGGTGACTACACAAACAAGTAATGCTATAATGCAGTGCCCTAACAGATGGTCAAAATCAGCAAAAAAGTTACTCTTAAACAAAAACAAAAATTTACTCTTAAAATGAGGCTTTGGAATATATCATTGCATCAGTTCAGCTTGTGCAACAAGGTGATTATTTGATCTAATCACAAGCTGTTAGGGAAAATCACGTCACTGAGAAGTGCATGCAAGGGGCTATTGTGCAACAAGGTGATTATTTGATCTAATCAAATTTGATCTTCCTTGTTAGGGAAAATCACATCACTGAGAAGTGCATGCAAGGGGCTTCAATGAATATTACTGAAACTCTGAAAGTCTTAATAAAATGGTTGCAAACATTTAATGTATCTCAGGGATAGCAATTTCTTGTGCCCAATAAGCTTAATTGTATATACATCCTCGTGAATACCAAAACAAATTTACAAGCATGATACAGAGTATAAACACATCTTCGGGATCCAAAAATATCCATCAAGAACTATGTAGTAGAAGCTGCATTCATTTGCTAGTCATTTTCCAAGACAAAAATATTCTAATGTTTAGTAAATATCTGTAAAAAGCAAATTTTTAGTAAGGGGACTGGGTGATAGTCTCTAGAAAATGTAAATGCTGATGCGATATGATATACACACTTTTTCTTCAAGGAATTAGTGAGGTATGTGAAACTTCTGGGTACAATACTACTGATAAGTGTACATTGAATGACTGAGCTGGAAAAAACAAGAGAGTTAACACCAGGATCAAATATTGTGGCGTCAGGAAATCCCAGATAGTCTAGGAGATTTCAGAACGGACCTATTTTCTTTTATGTACAAACACTAGATGATCCTGATAAACCACTACCCAATTTTGGGATGATGTGAAGATGAGAATGACTATTAGTGATTTTTTACTTATCTCACAGGGTATTTTTTGCAATACTGCCCACCAGACAGAAGAACCAAACACAGATTCTCCAGAGGACTATGCTTGGCTCCCATATGCCAAAAGGCAAGGCAAGAAATTAAGCATGAATCTCAACTACCAGTTTGAATGACATGAGAGAATCAGAATGGGAATGTCTAATGAGAAACAAAGGGCAATAACTCAGAAAATGAAATGAGAAACAACTCCAATAAGCTCAATAACACAAATGAGAGGAACAGCATTGACATAAAGGCCAGGACACATGCAAGTCGTCACAGCATCAAGTTCAAAGGATAAATATTGACCAAATCTAACGGAAAAAAGAGTAAGTGCTTGACCCAGTAAATATGACAACAGTCACACAAGAGAACAACAAAACCTTCCAAGTCATAACAACCATGAAACAGTTTAGAAGAAGGAATCCAGGAAGGAGTAGATTTTCTCATGAACAATATCACAGGGTGGGCTCATTTCTACCTTTTCTAGATGCTTTACATTGTCCTTTCATATTGGAATCAGCTCTGCTAAAGCTGTTAATTAGCAAACAATCTGAAAAACAGAATACGAAGCCAGATCATCACCTAGTGTAGTTTACAACAGGTGAAGGTTTTTTTTAAATTTTATTTTTATTTCTAGACTGTTCACTTAATTTTATATTTTAATATTAACGCAAATCCTAAGTAGCTTCACAAAATTAAACTGATGCATGTGAAATATAACCACCTCAAATGTAAAATGTTGCAGCTGTTGAATACCACGTGCCATACCTCATTAATTTTTGGGATGGAATTTAAGAACACAGATTTTAACTGCCCAAAGGCAGAAGTGTAGTTCCTTATAGTGGGTTCTGAAAACGTAACCTTGAGTGTGACTAAATAGTATCCATATGAATTTTTAAACTGGAAATTTATATTCTCCAATACCTACTCAGTGGTACTAAAAAAGCCACTAAAAAGGTCTTCCGTTACTTGGTAATAGACAGCATAATACCTTTGAACATTGTCCTTGCTTCTGTGCCCTGTATGAGCTATTCAAGTATATCATTATTGTTATTGTTGTTTCAGTAAACTGTTTAAGTTATCGAGTCATCTTAGCTTTGTGTTTTGAAATGAAGTGAGTATTTAGTTTAAAGCTATTAAAAATAATATGCTATTATAACTCCGGAATAAGCAACCCTGTTCTAATGTCTTCCAAGGTCTCATTATATTTTCGTTCTTTATACACTGAAATCCATAAATTCTCTTTTTATTTCACAACTGTGCAGCTTGAAAATGTCCTTACTAGAGGAATGGTTGCATCAGCATAATGCCAAAATCAGAGCACCAAAAGAAAAAAAAAGTTATTTAGCATAACTGGATTATTGCTCTCAGAACTACATAATTTAAAATATAACTCTAACATCCACGAGGGAAAATCCAGATGGTTAGCAAGTCCCCATACAGTCACAGTCTCATGAAATTACTCCCCTTAACCCAAAGGCTTCTTTTCTATTTTATTCAAATTCATATGAAAATGTGAATTTAAAAGGTATCCTAATGTAGCTGAGAAGTAATGTCACAGGAAACCGATTCACAGAACGTCTGTAAAATTAGTACCTGGATTATACTTCTCTTTAAGCCCATGAGAAATTCAGATGCTTTGCAAACCCCTACGCTAGTTTCATTGGAGTCAAATGACAGATCCTTTACAACTTCATATGTTAGCCCATTAGTGCTCTGCTAACTATGCTAACAGTTCCTGATATGCACTTCTCCATATCTCACACACAGCTGAAAATACCATATAACATCTCTCTGCAGTGCAAACCTGCAGGAGGGAGAAAAGAGGATGCATTAAACTCAGGAGTTCATTGTTCCAGAGTATCTTCTCCCTTGGAGGGCAATTGCAGGACAGGAAGGAACAAGCAGAAACAGTTGGATCTTTGCAAAAAGGGAGTTTTCAGCTGTGGAAAGAGTTCTTCATTGCATACAAATCTGCAGTGTCTCTGTACTTTCACCTGACACTCATGGTCAAATGCCACCAGGAGTGGTAAAACACCACAGCTGCTCCTGAACAGATGTTGAAAGACACATTCTTACTCTCTTTATAATGCAAGCACTTCAGCATAGGGCAGAGAAAATTACCAGATAGCGATGGCTGCAGTTTTTAACACTTTCTTGGGTTCTTTACGTATCCCTTGCACCCACAGCTGGGATTTTACATGGACCCCCTGTCAGATACGATGACTCAGACCTATTAATTTTCAACGTTGTCACTCATTGCCTGTGGATGAATGGATTCTATGAAGTTGGGATGCAGCTCAGATACGCATGTCTGGGCATGGCTGAGGAGGATTATGCTGCATAACAATGTCACGCACGGATTATGTCCCACCAAGTTATGTAGGTGCTGGCCAGCTTGCTTTGTTTCTTTCAGAGGTCACAACTCTGTTTTTGGTGTACAGACAAAATCTAAGTCTCAGTGTTGCACTCATGCTTACTCCCACTGTAATTAATTGGCTTGCCAATCTCATCATTGGAAGAAGTATTGAGGCCTTTAATTAAGCCTTTTTTGGATACGTTATATTGTATTTCTGACATTTCAGAATACTAAAAATTAAAATTCTTTTATTCAGCAGTCTATGTCTATTTTGTTGTTATTTGGTTTGGTTTTTGTGTTTTGTTTTTTTTCTGGGTTTTTTTTTGTTTTTTTTTTAAATTTGAAATCAGAGCAGACTTTGGAACATCAACAAACTATCTCCCTGATTCTCCTCTTTGCAGCCATGTACTCAGATTTTCCTCACAATTAAGTCTGTTTTTTTAGTCTTTTTTTTTTTAGTGGAAGTACAAGTCTCAACATAACTGGTGTTTATTGTTTTGATTTTTGTGCTTTCAATCCAGGATATTTTCTACATGCTTTTAAATGGATATTGTGAAGTGGGTTTTGATCACTCATTTTACACTCCCTTGTGTAATACCTTCTCTATAGTTTAAATGCATTTTCCCCTACACTTTTAGTCATCCTTCATTTAACAAACCATTTCTTTCATTCTTTAGCCTGTGCTCTGAAGGATGTTGAAATTATCATAGCTGTTATTGTTTTACAGAATTCCACCTATACAGCATAAAATGTTTTTATCATTAAATATTACATTTAAATAACTGTAAATTAATACATTTATATTTTACTGAATGTTGTATTTCCTGGAGCAGGCATCAGAGCAGAGCACTAAAATGATCTGATTTGGGGGATATTTTTCAGGTGAGCTTGCATTCTGAAAAAATGCAAATTTTGAGAGTGCATACAAAACTATTTACTTCAATGCCGATCTTTTGTATATGGATGGCATTGTGAAATGATTCATGTAAAGTCTGCCCTTATTTGTTGGAAATAGTGCCTGGAGAACTCACTGGTTTAATTGGGAGTTTGAAGGCATTCTGTATGGAGCAGGATGAGGTCTTTTGACATGTTTCAGCCCAGATTGAATCTTTACAGCTGAGCTACAACCCATGAAAAACATGGCTTTATAATGGAAATGCTGACACAACCTTTCAATTAGAGTAGTGTTAACTGCATCATTATAATTAGGGACGCGTTGACCCTCTGAAAACTCTGGTTTTCAGATCAGGAGAAGGTATTCTCCTGTAGCTGGTCACTACTCAAATTTTTCTAAATCCAGAAAAAGCTAGCTGATTAAAAATGTTACCCAAAAAATTGTTTTCTTAACAGAATAAAAAAGGAGTATAGAAATTTGTCCCAGTTCCCATGGTCAGCTTCAGTTATGAAAACACCTTTTAAAAAATATTCTGTGACCCAACAAAATTGGTATTAAAAAAAAAGTAGAAAAAAGATTATTCTAGCTTAATTTCTCACACATTAAACCAGACTGTCACCCTAGTATATCAAACTGACAACACAAATCTGAGTCTTTTCAATTAGTAATTTCATCTATAATGTAAAATATTTAGTGAGTACACAGCTTGCCAACCATTCTGAAAAGCCTATAACTAAATACTGACTGGGCTTGAAACTGCAAAATTAACAAAATTGGACAAATGCCAATAAATGCCATAAAAAATAGCAAGTTGTTTGTAACAAAGTCAGTACAGTTCATTCAGGGATATATAGAACTATAGTTCATAGTCCATGAACTATTTCTGGAAAAAGCATCCCAGTGTTTCATCAGTCATTACTGTGTTCCAAATCCATTGTCTTAAAGTGAGCTGTGAGGCACAGAGCTGTAAGAAAAAGTACTTATGTCTATATTTGTCTACAGACTTACTGAAGAAAACAATGAATCGATAAAAAGATATTTTCTCTAGATTAGAGGTACTATATTTAACTGTGGGCATTAAAAATATCATGGCTTACACATATTAGTACAGTTAACTACAGTTCGTTCTAAGGTACTCATGAAAGCATTTAACAACTTTTTCGGTAATATTCATTTGATAAGTTTTACAGGTTTGTAAGTGCATTATATGCCTCTTTTAACTTATATTTTTATTAATCACAAAAAACCCTATTAATACATTAAGGTTACAATACCAAATATTCTGATGTTAAGAAAGACAAAAGGCTGATCACGTATTCTTTGTTCAGCTCCCTTGTGTGTGTATTATGATAATTTTCCTTTAATCACATAATAACATGTTATTTTTTTCTGCCTTTTTAGGTCTAGGATGAGTAACACTCACCAAATAAGTAGTAGTTTGTGATTTTGTGCCCTGTTGACTACACTAAATCCAAACTCAACTCTGTTCACGGGAAGATTAATTTAATCTTTGTCTTTTTTGTGACACTTGCTGCTGTAACTAAGCCCTTCATGAACAATTGCAAATACAGTTTCTGCAACACTCAAGAGAAGTTTAGCGGTATGGTCATCACAACATTTATCAAGTTTTGGTTTATTGACTCCAAGACGCTAAGTACCGGATTTTTCAACATACTTTGCATTAGATGGAATTAGACAGATTAAAGTCTCAATGTTTCTCTAAATCAGTAGTCTCACAAATTATTAAATAAGAAAATAAGATATAATAAATTACTAATAAACTATTAAAAGACTGCTTGTGTATTTGGCTTCATTTTACCTTATGCAAAGTCGAGTTCTGCAGTGACACCTGAGTTGGCGTGGAATTAACTAACCACAGATAGAGTCATCAGAGCTCTCCTTCTCAACTAATTAGTTTTGGTTTTAATTCTATGGAGCAAGTTTAATTAACCCAAACACAGGGCCACAATGCTGCTGAGATCCAAGCTACTATCTCTGTAGTTTGTGTGACAATATACCAGCTTCAATAAAACTTAATTTAGGTACCTTCACATGGTGCTAGCTGGTGTGACAGACATACTCCACCATTAGATACAAGCTGTACTATAGATGCAATGCAGTTTTCCATGTCTCCTTTGGTCAGTAATCAAAGCCCTTTCAATCTGTATTTTCTAGCTTCAGCAAAAAAATAAATCAGAGCACTATGATCAACGTTTTCCTTGACAAGAAAAGCACCAGTTAGACCCAAAACAATGACCATTCTCTGCACCAAATAAGGCAGAGAGGGAAAAAAAAGTGCATGATGAAGTAATTAAAGGCTACAATGCATTCACACTGAGTTGAATTAAGGTTTCAGTTACAATCCTAATTATGGGATTTCTAACATCTGAACATAATGTCACTGTATAGAGCTACTTTGCTCAAGGTAGACATAAGCCAAATTTTTTAGAAAGCTTATGAGACAAAATCTAAGTATTTGGTTTTAGTAAGCTCTGAAGTCACTTTGTAAAAATGATAGGTTAATTGGAGGTTTTGCTTGTTCATTTTATTTGTCTTTTTTTTTTTTTTAAAGCAAACTAAGAACTCTGCTGAAATCTTTCCACTTGTCATTGTATTTTCATGTTTTTTCAGGTCATTGTAAACTTTAGCTACCTATTTCATTGACCACTTGGATCAACATTTTAAATGGGCAGCCTCCTGGTATCTATCTGAGAATAAACTCTCAAAAAAAGACAAGAGACACTCTTTTCTATGTTGATTCATGGATGTTTGCTAACAGCACAGGATAAGGACTGTTGCAAGTACTTCAGCTAATTCCTACAGACTTAAGACAAGCAGGCGCTTGGCTGGGCAGTGTTGCTTTCTAAGGGTGTATATCTCAGTTTTATCCCTCTCCTCCAGGCTTCAGATCCTAGTGCTGGTTGTCTCCAGTCCTGACTTCAAGTCCACCCTGCTTCTCTGTCCACAACCTGAATCCAAACCATGCCCTGGTTCCCTTCACAAGCCCTGATCTTCAATATCTAAACACCCATGCCACCTTGTTGCTGTCAAGCAGCCTTACTCTGCTCTCAATCTTATTTTTCTTTTATAGTTTCTGCATTCTCTTTTCTCTTTGTTCCATCTCACTGTGTTTCTGTGTAGC